>NW_025550276.1:0-67350 GCF_905237065.1 Salmo salar | reverse complement strand
CTTTGTTTGTCAAATTTGTCTGAGGGGTGCATAAAAATCGCAGAAAAGCTCCATTGTCTATTGAAACGGTGTCAAATGATAGCTCTAGTCACACTGGAACAGACCATGTGTGCTACATTACTGAGAATGTCCTATTTAACTAGCTTTTAGCCCTCTAAACTGGGTCGTTTTTGTATCAAATTCAATTTAGCTTTGTTTGTCAAATTTGTCTGAGGGTGCATAAAAATCGCAGAAAAGCTCCATTGTCTATTGAAACGGTGTCAAATGATAGCTCTAGTCACACTGGAACAGACCATGTGTGCTACATTACTGAGAATGTCCTATTTAACTAGCTTTTAGCCCTCTAAACTGGGTCGTTTTTGTAGCAAATTCAATTTAGCTTTGTTTGTCAAATTTGTCTGGGGGTGCATAAAAATCGCAGAAAAGCTCCATTGTCTATTGAAACGGTGTCAAATGATAGCTCTAGTCACACTGGAACAGACCATGTGTGCTACATTACTGAGAATGTCCTATTTAACCTCTTGGGGCTAGGTGGGACGCTAGCGTACACCTGTGGTGCACTCCATCAACAGCAGGTGCATTTTCAAGAGCGGCAAATTTGAATCCAAATAAATGTCAAAATTCAAATTTTTCAAAAATACAACTATGTTACACCATTTGAAAGATAAACATCTCCTTAATCTAACCACGTTTTACGATTTCAAAAAGGTTTTACGGCGAAAGCATAAATTTAGAGTATGTTAGGACAGTACATTTACAAGAGTTGTGTGTAATGTTTTGTCAAGTCAAAGACAGGGTCACCAAAACCATAAAACCAGCTAAAATGATACACTAACCTTTTACAATCTCCATCAGATGACACTCCTAGGACATTATGTTAGACAATGCATGCATTTTTAGTTCTATCAAGTTCATATTTATATACAAAAACAGCGTTTTACTATGGCATTGATGTTGAGGAAATCGTTTCCTCCAATAACCGGCAGTCAAGTCAGCGCAGAAATTAAATAATTAAAATTAGAAAACATTGGTAAAATATTATATTGTCATTTAAAGAATTATAGATTTACATCTTTTGAACGCAATCAACTTGCCAGATTTAAAAATAACCTTACTGGGAAATCACACTTTGCAATAATCTGAGCACTGTGCCCAGAAAAATACGCGCTGCGATACAGACTAGACGTCATGTTGGGGAGATCTAAAATCGAAAATACTATGTAAATAATCCATTACCTTTGATTCTCTTCATCAGATGTCACTTCCAGGTATCACAGGTCCATAACGAATGTAGTTTTGTTCAAAAAAGCTCATCATTTATGTCCAAAAATCTCCGTCTCGTTAGCACATGATGTAAGCCAGCCGGACTTCTCGTCATGAACGAGGGGAAAAAATATATTTCCGTTCGTTCAAACATGTCAAACGTTGTATAGCATAAATCATTAGGGCCTTTTTTAACCAGAACATGAATAATATTCAAGGTGGACGAATGCATAGCCTTTTATAACGTATTGGAACGAGGGTACCCAACATGAAGTAGCGCCAGGTGTCTAATGGGACATCACCGTTCCATGGCTCTTGTTCGGTCAGATCTCCCTCCAGAAGACTCAAAACACTTTGTAAAGGCTGGTGACATCTAGTGGAAGCAATAGGAAGTGCCAAAATATTCCTAAACCCCTGTGTTTTTCAATGGGATAGGTTTAAAGTCAATACAACACATCAGGTATCCACTTCCTGTCAGAAAATGTCTCAGGGTTTTGCCTGCCAAATGAGTTCTGTTATACTCACAGACACCATTCAAACAGTTTTGGAAACTTTAGAGTGTTTTCTATCCATATATAATAAGTATATGCATATTCTAGTTACTGGGTAGGATTAGTAACCAGATTAAATCGGGTACATTTTTTTATCCAGACGTGCAAATGCTGCCCCCTAGACCCAACAGGTTAACTAGCTTTTAGCCCTCTAAACTGGGTCGTTTTTGTAGTAAATTCAATTTAGCTTTGTTTGTCAAATTTGTCTGGGGGTGCATAAAAATCGCAGAAAAGCTCCATTGTCTATTGAAACGGTGTCAAATGATAGCTCTAGTCACACTGGAACAGACCATGTGTGCTACATTACTGAGAATGTCCTATTTAACTAGCTTTTAGCCCTCTAAACTGGGTCGTTTTTGTATCAAATTCAATTTAGCTTTGTTTGTCAAATTTGTCTGAGGGTGCATAAAAATCGCAGAAAAGCTCCATTGTCTATTGAAACGGTGTCAAATGATAGCTCTAGTCACACTGGAACAGACCATGTGTGCTACATTACTGAGAATGTCCTATTTAACTAGCTTTTAGCCCTCTAAACTGGGTCGTTTTTGTAGTCAAATTCAATTTAGCTTTGTTTGTCAAATTTGTCTGAGGGTGCATAAAAATCGCAGAAAAGCTCCATTGTCTATTGAAACGGTGTCAAATGATAGCTCTAGTCACACTGGAACAGACCATGTGTGCTACATTACTGAGAATGTCCTATTTAACTAGCTTTTAGCCCTCTAAACTGGGTCGTTTTTGTAGCAAATTCAATTTAGCTTTGTTTGTCAAATTTGTCTGAGGGTGCATAAAAATCGCAGAAAAGCTCCATTGTCTATTGAAACGGTGTCAAATGATAGCTCTAGTCACACTGGAACAGACCATGTGTGCTACATTACTGAGAATGTCCTATTTAACTAGCTTTTAGCCCTCTAAACTGGGTCGTTTTTGTATCAAATTCAATTTAGCTTTGTTTGTCAAATTTGTCTGGGGGTGCATAAAAATCGCAGAAAAGCTCCATTGTCTATTGAAACGGTGTCAAATGATAGCTCTAGTCACACTGGAACAGACCATGTGTGCTACATTACTGAGAATGTCCTATTTAACTAGCTTTTAGCCCTCTAAACTGGGTCGTTTTTGTATCAAATTCAATTTAGCTTTGTTTGTCAAATTTGTCTGAGGGTGCATAAAAATCGCAGAAAAGCTCCATTGTCTATTGAAACGGTGTCAAATGATAGCTCTAGTCACACTGGAACAGACCATGTGTGCTACATTACTGAGAATGTCCTATTTAACTAGCTTTTAGCCCTCTAAACTGGGTCGTTTTTGTAGTAAATTCAATTTAGCTTTGTTTGTCAAATTTGTCTGGGGGTGCATAAAAATCGCAGAAAAGCTCCATTGTCTATTGAAACGGTGTCAAATGATAGCTCTAGTCACACTGGAACAGACCATGTGTGCTACATTACTGAGAATGTCCTATTTAACTAGCTTTTAGCCCTCTAAACTGGGTCGTTTTTGTATCAAATTCAATTTAGCTTTGTTTGTCAAATTTGTCTGGGGGTGCATAAAAATCGCAGAAAAGCTCCATTGTCTATTGAAACGGTGTCAAATGATAGCTCTAGTCACACTGGAACAGACCATGTGTGCTACATTACTGAGAATGTCCTATTTAACTAGCTTTTAGCCCTCTAAACTGGGTCGTTTTTGTAGTAAATTCAATTTAGCTTTGTTTGTCAAATTTGTCTGGGGTGCATAAAAATCGCAGAAAAGCTCCATTGTCTATTGAAACGGTGTCAAATGATAGCTCTAGTCACACTGGAACAGACCATGTGTGCTACATTACTGAGAATGTCCTATTTAACTAGCTTTTAGCCCTCTAAACTGGGTCGTTTTTGTATCAAATTCAATTTAGCTTTGTTTGTCAAATTTGTCTGGGGGTGCATAAAAATCGCAGAAAAGCTCCATTGTCTATTGAAACGGTGTCAAATGATAGCTCTAGTCACACTGGAACAGACCATGTGTGCTACATTACTGAGAATGTCCTATTTAACTAGCTTTTAGCCCTCTAAACTGGGTCGTTTTTGTATCAAATTCAATTTAGCTTTGTTTGTCAAATTTGTCTGAGGGTGCATAAAAATCGCAGAAAAGCTCCATTGTCTATTGAAACGGTGTCAAATGATAGCTCTAGTCACACTGGAACAGACCATGTGTGCTACATTACTGAGAATGTCCTATTTAACTAGCTTTTAGCCCTCTAAACTGGGTCGTTTTTGTATCAAATTCAATTTAGCTTTGTTTGTCAAATTTGTCTGAGGGTGCATAAAAATCGCAGAAAAGCTCCATTGTCTATTGAAACGGTGTCAAATGATAGCTCTAGTCACACTGGAACAGACCATGTGTGCTACATTACTGAGAATGTCCTATTTAACTAGCTTTTAGCCCTCTAAACTGGGTCGTTTTTGTAGTAAATTCAATTTAGCTTTGTTTGTCAAATTTGTCTGGGGGTGCATAAAAATCGCAGAAAAGCTCCATTGTCTATTGAAACGGTGTCAAATGATAGCTCTAGTCACACTGGAACAGACCATGTGTGCTACATTACTGAGAATGTCCTATTTAACTAGCTTTTAGCCCTCTAAACTGGGTCGTTTTTGTATCAAATTCAATTTAGCTTTGTTTGTCAAATTTGTCTGGGGGTGCATAAAAATCGCAGAAAAGCTCCATTGTCTATTGAAACGGTGTCAAATGATAGCTCTAGTCACACTGGAACAGACCATGTGTGCTACATTACTGAGAATGTCCTATTTAACTAGCTTTTAGCCCTCTAAACTGGGTCGTTTTTGTATCAAATTCAATTTAGCTTTGTTTGTCAAATTTGTCTGGGGGTGCATAAAAATCGCAGAAAAGCTCCATTGTCTATTGAAACGGTGTCAAATGATAGCTCTAGTCACACTGGAACAGACCATGTGTGCTACATTACTGAGAATGTCCTATTTAACTAGCTTTTAGCCCTCTAAACTGGGTCGTTTTTGTAGTCAAATTCAATTTAGCTTTGTTTGTCAAATTTGTCTGGGGGTGCATAAAAATCGCAGAAAAGCTCCATTGTCTATTGAAACGGTGTCAAATGATAGCTCTAGTCACACTGGAACAGACCATGTGTGCTACATTACTGAGAATGTCCTATTTAACTAGCTTTTAGCCCTCTAAACTGGGTCGTTTTTGTATCAAATTCAATTTAGCTTTGTTTGTCAAATTTGTCTGGGGGTGCATAAAAATCGCAGAAAAGCTCCATTGTCTATTGAAACGGTGTCAAATGATAGCTCTAGTCACACTGGAACAGACCATGTGTGCTACATTACTGAGAATGTCCTATTTAACTAGCTTTTAGCCCTCTAAACTGGGTCGTTTTTGTATCAAATTCAATTTAGCTTTGTTTGTCAAATTTGTCTGAGGGTGCATAAAAATCGCAGAAAAGCTCCATTGTCTATTGAAACGGTGTCAAATGATAGCTCTAGTCACACTGGAACAGACCATGTGTGCTACATTACTGAGAATGTCCTATTTAACTAGCTTTTAGCCCTCTAAACTGGGTCGTTTTTGTAGTAAATTCAATTTAGCTTTGTTTGTCAAATTTGTCTGGGGGTGCATAAAAATCGCAGAAAAGCTCCATTGTCTATTGAAACGGTGTCAAATGATAGCTCTAGTCACACTGGAACAGACCATGTGTGCTACATTACTGAGAATGTCCTATTTAACTAGCTTTTAGCCCTCTAAACTGGGTCGTTTTTGTAGTAAATTCAATTTAGCTTTGTTTGTCAAATTTGTCTGGGGGTGCATAAAAATCGCAGAAAAGCTCCATTGTCTATTGAAACGGTGTCAAATGATAGCTCTAGTCACACTGGAACAGACCATGTGTGCTACATTACTGAGAATGTCCTATTTAACTAGCTTTTAGCCCTCTAAACTGGGTCGTTTTTGTAGTCAAATTCAATTTAGCTTTGTTTGTCAAATTTGTCTGAGGGTGCATAAAAATCGCAGAAAAGCTCCATTGTCTATTGAAACGGTGTCAAATGATAGCTCTAGTCACACTGGAACAGACCATGTGTGCTACATTACTGAGAATGTCCTATTTAACTAGCTTTTAGCCCTCTAAACTGGGTCGTTTTTGTAGTCAAATTCAATTTAGCTTTGTTTGTCAAATTTGTCTGGGGGTGCATAAAAATCGCAGAAAAGCTCCATTGTCTATTGAAACGGTGTCAAATGATAGCTCTAGTCACACTGGAACAGACCATGTGTGCTACATTACTGAGAATGTCCTATTTAACTAGCTTTTAGCCCTCTAAACTGGGTCGTTTTTGTATCAAATTCAATTTAGCTTTGTTTGTCAAATTTGTCTGGGGGTGCATAAAAATCGCAGAAAAGCTCCATTGTCTATTGAAACGGTGTCAAATGATAGCTCTAGTCACACTGGAACAGACCATGTGTGCTACATTACTGAGAATGTCCTATTTAACTAGCTTTTAGCCCTCTAAACTGGGTCGTTTTTGTAGCAAATTCAATTTAGCTTTGTTTGTCAAATTTGTCTGAGGGTGCATAAAAATCGCAGAAAAGCTCCATTGTCTATTGAAACGGTGTCAAATGATAGCTCTAGTCACACTGGAACAGACCATGTGTGCTACATTACTGAGAATGTCCTATTTAACTAGCTTTTAGCCCTCTAAACTGGGTCGTTTTTGTATCAAATTCAATTTAGCTTTGTTTGTCAAATTTGTCTGAGGGTGCATAAAAATCGCAGAAAAGCTCCATTGTCTATTGAAACGGTGTCAAATGATAGCTCTAGTCACACTGGAACAGACCATGTGTGCTACATTACTGAGAATGTCCTATTTAACTAGCTTTTAGCCCTCTAAACTGGGTCGTTTTTGTATCAAATTCAATTTAGCTTTGTTTGTCAAATTTGTCTGAGGGTGCATAAAAATCGCAGAAAAGCTCCATTGTCTATTGAAACGGTGTCAAATGATAGCTCTAGTCACACTGGAACAGACCATGTGTGCTACATTACTGAGAATGTCCTATTTAACTAGCTTTTAGCCCTCTAAACTGGGTCGTTTTTGTAGTCAAATTCAATTTAGCTTTGTTTGTCAAATTTGTCTGGGGGTGCATAAAAATCGCAGAAAAGCTCCATTGTCTATTGAAACGGTGTCAAATGATAGCTCTAGTCACACTGGAACAGACCATGTGTGCTACATTACTGAGAATGTCCTATTTAACTAGCTTTTAGCCCTCTAAACTGGGTCGTTTTTGTAGTAAATTCAATTTAGCTTTGTTTGTCAAATTTGTCTGGGGGTGCATAAAAATCGCAGAAAAGCTCCATTGTCTATTGAAACGGTGTCAAATGATAGCTCTAGTCACACTGGAACAGACCATGTGTGCTACATTACTGAGAATGTCCTATTTAACTAGCTTTTAGCCCTCTAAACTGGGTCGTTTTTGTATCAAATTCAATTTAGCTTTGTTTGTCAAATTTGTCTGGGGGTGCATAAAAATCGCAGAAAAGCTCCATTGTCTATTGAAACGGTGTCAAATGATAGCTCTAGTCACACTGGAACAGACCATGTGTGCTACATTACTGAGAATGTCCTATTTAACTAGCTTTTAGCCCTCTAAACTGGGTCGTTTTTGTAGTAAATTCAATTTAGCTTTGTTTGTCAAATTTGTCTGAGGGTGCATAAAAATCGCAGAAAAGCTCCATTGTCTATTGAAACGGTGTCAAATGATAGCTCTAGTCACACTGGAACAGACCATGTGTGCTACATTACTGAGAATGTCCTATTTAACTAGCTTTTAGCCCTCTAAACTGGGTCGTTTTTGTATCAAATTCAATTTAGCTTTGTTTGTCAAATTTGTCTGGGGGTGCATAAAAATCGCAGAAAAGCTCCATTGTCTATTGAAACGGTGTCAAATGATAGCTCTAGTCACACTGGAACAGACCATGTGTGCTACATTACTGAGAATGTCCTATTTAACTAGCTTTTAGCCCTCTAAACTGGGTCGTTTTTGTATCAAATTCAATTTAGCTTTGTTTGTCAAATTTGTCTGAGGGTGCATAAAAATCGCAGAAAAGCTCCATTGTCTATTGAAACGGTGTCAAATGATAGCTCTAGTCACACTGGAACAGACCATGTGTGCTACATTACTGAGAATGTCCTATTTAACTAGCTTTTAGCCCTCTAAACTGGGTCGTTTTTGTAGCAAATTCAATTTAGCTTTGTTTGTCAAATTTGTCTGGGGGTGCATAAAAATCGCAGAAAAGCTCCATTGTCTATTGAAACGGTGTCAAATGATAGCTCTAGTCACACTGGAACAGACCATGTGTGCTACATTACTGAGAATGTCCTATTTAACTAGCTTTTAGCCCTCTAAACTGGGTCGTTTTTGTAGTAAATTCAATTTAGCTTTGTTTGTCAAATTTGTCTGAGGGTGCATAAAAATCGCAGAAAAGCTCCATTGTCTATTGAAACGGTGTCAAATGATAGCTCTAGTCACACTGGAACAGACCATGTGTGCTACATTACTGAGAATGTCCTATTTAACTAGCTTTTAGCCCTCTAAACTGGGTCGTTTTTGTATCAAATTCAATTTAGCTTTGTTTGTCAAATTTGTCTGAGGGTGCATAAAAATCGCAGAAAAGCTCCATTGTCTATTGAAACGGTGTCAAATGATAGCTCTAGTCACACTGGAACAGACCATGTGTGCTACATTACTGAGAATGTCCTATTTAACTAGCTTTTAGCCCTCTAAACTGGGTCGTTTTTGTATCAAATTCAATTTAGCTTTGTTTGTCAAATTTGTCTGAGGGTGCATAAAAATCGCAGAAAAGCTCCATTGTCTATTGAAACGGTGTCAAATGATAGCTCTAGTCACACTGGAACAGACCATGTGTGCTACATTACTGAGAATGTCCTATTTAACTAGCTTTTAGCCCTCTAAACTGGGTCGTTTTTGTATCAAATTCAATTTAGCTTTGTTTGTCAAATTTGTCTGAGGGTGCATAAAAATCGCAGAAAAGCTCCATTGTCTATTGAAACGGTGTCAAATGATAGCTCTAGTCACACTGGAACAGACCATGTGTGCTACATTACTGAGAATGTCCTATTTAACTAGCTTTTAGCCCTCTAAACTGGGTCGTTTTTGTATCAAATTCAATTTAGCTTTGTTTGTCAAATTTGTCTGAGGGTGCATAAAAATCGCAGAAAAGCTCCATTGTCTATTGAAACGGTGTCAAATGATAGCTCTAGTCACACTGGAACAGACCATGTGTGCTACATTACTGAGAATGTCCTATTTAACTAGCTTTTAGCCCTCTAAACTGGGTCGTTTTTGTAGTAAATTCAATTTAGCTTTGTTTGTCAAATTTGTCTGGGGGTGCATAAAAATCGCAGAAAAGCTCCATTGTCTATTGAAACGGTGTCAAATGATAGCTCTAGTCACACTGGAACAGACCATGTGTGCTACATTACTGAGAATGTCCTATTTAACTAGCTTTTAGCCCTCTAAACTGGGTCGTTTTTGTATCAAATTCAATTTAGCTTTGTTTGTCAAATTTGTCTGAGGGTGCATAAAAATCGCAGAAAAGCTCCATTGTCTATTGAAACGGTGTCAAATGATAGCTCTAGTCACACTGGAACAGACCATGTGTGCTACATTACTGAGAATGTCCTATTTAACTAGCTTTTAGCCCTCTAAACTGGGTCGTTTTTGTATCAAATTCAATTTAGCTTTGTTTGTCAAATTTGTCTGGGGGTGCATAAAAATCGCAGAAAAGCTCCATTGTCTATTGAAACGGTGTCAAATGATAGCTCTAGTCACACTGGAACAGACCATGTGTGCTACATTACTGAGAATGTCCTATTTAACTAGCTTTTAGCCCTCTAAACTGGGTCGTTTTTGTATCAAATTCAATTTAGCTTTGTTTGTCAAATTTGTCTGAGGGTGCATAAAAATCGCAGAAAAGCTCCATTGTCTATTGAAACGGTGTCAAATGATAGCTCTAGTCACACTGGAACAGACCATGTGTGCTACATTACTGAGAATGTCCTATTTAACTAGCTTTTAGCCCTCTAAACTGGGTCGTTTTTGTATCAAATTCAATTTAGCTTTGTTTGTCAAATTTGTCTGAGGGTGCATAAAAATCGCAGAAAAGCTCCATTGTCTATTGAAACGGTGTCAAATGATAGCTCTAGTCACACTGGAACAGACCATGTGTGCTACATTACTGAGAATGTCCTATTTAACTAGCTTTTAGCCCTCTAAACTGGGTCGTTTTTGTAGTCAAATTCAATTTAGCTTTGTTTGTCAAATTTGTCTGGGGGTGCATAAAAATCGCAGAAAAGCTCCATTGTCTATTGAAACGGTGTCAAATGATAGCTCTAGTCACACTGGAACAGACCATGTGTGCTACATTACTGAGAATGTCCTATTTAACTAGCTTTTAGCCCTCTAAACTGGGTCGTTTTTGTAGTAAATTCAATTTAGCTTTGTTTGTCAAATTTGTCTGGGGGTGCATAAAAATCGCAGAAAAGCTCCATTGTCTATTGAAACGGTGTCAAATGATAGCTCTAGTCACACTGGAACAGACCATGTGTGCTACATTACTGAGAATGTCCTATTTAACTAGCTTTTAGCCCTCTAAACTGGGTCGTTTTTGTAGTCAAATTCAATTTAGCTTTGTTTGTCAAATTTGTCTGAGGGTGCATAAAAATCGCAGAAAAGCTCCATTGTCTATTGAAACGGTGTCAAATGATAGCTCTAGTCACACTGGAACAGACCATGTGTGCTACATTACTGAGAATGTCCTATTTAACTAGCTTTTAGCCCTCTAAACTGGGTCGTTTTTGTATCAAATTCAATTTAGCTTTGTTTGTCAAATTTGTCTGAGGGTGCATAAAAATCGCAGAAAAGCTCCATTGTCTATTGAAACGGTGTCAAATGATAGCTCTAGTCACACTGGAACAGACCATGTGTGCTACATTACTGAGAATGTCCTATTTAACTAGCTTTTAGCCCTCTAAACTGGGTCGTTTTTGTATCAAATTCAATTTAGCTTTGTTTGTCAAATTTGTCTGAGGGTGCATAAAAATCGCAGAAAAGCTCCATTGTCTATTGAAACGGTGTCAAATGATAGCTCTAGTCACACTGGAACAGACCATGTGTGCTACATTACTGAGAATGTCCTATTTAACTAGCTTTTAGCCCTCTAAACTGGGTCGTTTTTGTATCAAATTCAATTTAGCTTTGTTTGTCAAATTTGTCTGAGGGTGCATAAAAATCGCAGAAAAGCTCCATTGTCTATTGAAACGGTGTCAAATGATAGCTCTAGTCACACTGGAACAGACCATGTGTGCTACATTACTGAGAATGTCCTATTTAACTAGCTTTTAGCCCTCTAAACTGGGTCGTTTTTGTATCAAATTCAATTTAGCTTTGTTTGTCAAATTTGTCTGAGGGTGCATAAAAATCGCAGAAAAGCTCCATTGTCTATTGAAACGGTGTCAAATGATAGCTCTAGTCACACTGGAACAGACCATGTGTGCTACATTACTGAGAATGTCCTATTTAACTAGCTTTTAGCCCTCTAAACTGGGTCGTTTTTGTAGTAAATTCAATTTAGCTTTGTTTTTTCAAATTTGTCTGGGGGTGCATAAAAATCGCAGAAAAGCTCCATTGTCTATTGAAACGGTGTCAAATGATAGCTCTAGTCACACTGGAACAGACCATGTGTGCTACATTACTGAGAATGTCCTATTTAACTAGCTTTTAGCCCTCTAAACTGGGTCGTTTTTGTATCAAATTCAATTTAGCTTTGTTTGTCAAATTTGTCTGAGGGTGCATAAAAATCGCAGAAAAGCTCCATTGTCTATTGAAACGGTGTCAAATGATAGCTCTAGTCACACTGGAACAGACCATGTGTGCTACATTACTGAGAATGTCCTATTTAACTAGCTTTTAGCCCTCTAAACTGGGTCGTTTTTGTATCAAATTCAATTTAGCTTTGTTTGTCAAATTTGTCTGAGGGTGCATAAAAATCGCAGAAAAGCTCCATTGTCTATTGAAACGGTGTCAAATGATAGCTCTAGTCACACTGGAACAGACCATGTGTGCTACATTACTGAGAATGTCCTATTTAACTAGCTTTTAGCCCTCTAAACTGGGTCGTTTTTGTATCAAATTCAATTTAGCTTTGTTTGTCAAATTTGTCTGAGGGTGCATAAAAATCGCAGAAAAGCTCCATTGTCTATTGAAACGGTGTCAAATGATAGCTCTAGTCACACTGGAACAGACCATGTGTGCTACATTACTGAGAATGTCCTATTTAACTAGCTTTTAGCCCTCTAAACTGGGTCGTTTTTGTAGTAAATTCAATTTAGCTTTGTTTGTCAAATTTGTCTGAGGGTGCATAAAAATCGCAGAAAAGCTCCATTGTCTATTGAAACGGTGTCAAATGATAGCTCTAGTCACACTGGAACAGACCATGTGTGCTACATTACTGAGAATGTCCTATTTAACTAGCTTTTAGCCCTCTAAACTGGGTCGTTTTTGTAGTAAATTCAATTTAGCTTTGTTTGTCAAATTTGTCTGGGGGTGCATAAAAATCGCAGAAAAGCTCCATTGTCTATTGAAACGGTGTCAAATGATAGCTCTAGTCACACTGGAACAGACCATGTGTGCTACATTACTGAGAATGTCCTATTTAACTAGCTTTTAGCCCTCTAAACTGGGTCGTTTTTGTAGTAAATTCAATTTAGCTTTGTTTGTCAAATTTGTCTGGGGGTGCATAAAAATCGCAGAAAAGCTCCATTGTCTATTGAAACGGTGTCAAATGATAGCTCTAGTCACACTGGAACAGACCATGTGTGCTACATTACTGAGAATGTCCTATTTAACTAGCTTTTAGCCCTCTAAACTGGGTCGTTTTTGTATCAAATTCAATTTAGCTTTGTTTGTCAAATTTGTCTGGGGGTGCATAAAAATCGCAGAAAAGCTCCATTGTCTATTGAAACGGTGTCAAATGATAGCTCTAGTCACACTGGAACAGACCATGTGTGCTACATTACTGAGAATGTCCTATTTAACTAGCTTTTAGCCCTCTAAACTGGGTCGTTTTTGTAGTAAATTCAATTTAGCTTTGTTTGTCAAATTTGTCTGAGGGTGCATAAAAATCGCAGAAAAGCTCCATTGTCTATTGAAACGGTGTCAAATGATAGCTCTAGTCACACTGGAACAGACCATGTGTGCTACATTACTGAGAATGTCCTATTTAACTAGCTTTTAGCCCTCTAAACTGGGTCGTTTTTGTAGTAAATTCAATTTAGCTTTGTTTGTCAAATTTGTCTGGGGGTGCATAAAAATCGCAGAAAAGCTCCATTGTCTATTGAAACGGTGTCAAATGATAGCTCTAGTCACACTGGAACAGACCATGTGTGCTACATTACTGAGAATGTCCTATTTAACTAGCTTTTAGCCCTCTAAACTGGGTCGTTTTTGTAGTCAAATTCAATTTAGCTTTGTTTGTCAAATTTGTCTGGGGGTGCATAAAAATCGCAGAAAAGCTCCATTGTCTATTGAAACGGTGTCAAATGATAGCTCTAGTCACACTGGAACAGACCATGTGTGCTACATTACTGAGAATGTCCTATTTAACTAGCTTTTAGCCCTCTAAACTGGGTCGTTTTTGTATCAAATTCAATTTAGCTTTGTTTGTCAAATTTGTCTGAGGGTGCATAAAAATCGCAGAAAAGCTCCATTGTCTATTGAAACGGTGTCAAATGATAGCTCTAGTCACACTGGAACAGACCATGTGTGCTACATTACTGAGAATGTCCTATTTAACTAGCTTTTAGCCCTCTAAACTGGGTCGTTTTTGTAGTAAATTCAATTTAGCTTTGTTTGTCAAATTTGTCTGGGGGTGCATAAAAATCGCAGAAAAGCTCCATTGTCTATTGAAACGGTGTCAAATGATAGCTCTAGTCACACTGGAACAGACCATGTGTGCTACATTACTGAGAATGTCCTATTTAACTAGCTTTTAGCCCTCTAAACTGGGTCGTTTTTGTAGTAAATTCAATTTAGCTTTGTTTGTCAAATTTGTCTGGGGGTGCATAAAAATCGCAGAAAAGCTCCATTGTCTATTGAAACGGTGTCAAATGATAGCTCTAGTCACACTGGAACAGACCATGTGTGCTACATTACTGAGAATGTCCTATTTAACTAGCTTTTAGCCCTCTAAACTGGGTCGTTTTTGTATCAAATTCAATTTAGCTTTGTTTGTCAAATTTGTCTGGGGGTGCATAAAAATCGCAGAAAAGCTCCATTGTCTATTGAAACGGTGTCAAATGATAGCTCTAGTCACACTGGAACAGACCATGTGTGCTACATTACTGAGAATGTCCTATTTAACTAGCTTTTAGCCCTCTAAACTGGGTCGTTTTTGTATCAAATTCAATTTAGCTTTGTTTGTCAAATTTGTCTGAGGGTGCATAAAAATCGCAGAAAAGCTCCATTGTCTATTGAAACGGTGTCAAATGATAGCTCTAGTCACACTGGAACAGACCATGTGTGCTACATTACTGAGAATGTCCTATTTAACTAGCTTTTAGCCCTCTAAACTGGGTCGTTTTTGTAGTAAATTCAATTTAGCTTTGTTTGTCAAATTTGTCTGGGGGTGCATAAAAATCGCAGAAAAGCTCCATTGTCTATTGAAACGGTGTCAAATGATAGCTCTAGTCACACTGGAACAGACCATGTGTGCTACATTACTGAGAATGTCCTATTTAACTAGCTTTTAGCCCTCTAAACTGGGTCGTTTTTGTAGTAAATTCAATTTAGCTTTGTTTGTCAAATTTGTCTGGGGGTGCATAAAAATCGCAGAAAAGCTCCATTGTCTATTGAAACGGTGTCAAATGATAGCTCTAGTCACACTGGAACAGACCATGTGTGCTACATTACTGAGAATGTCCTATTTAACTAGCTTTTAGCCCTCTAAACTGGGTCGTTTTTGTAGTCAAATTCAATTTAGCTTTGTTTGTCAAATTTGTCTGGGGGTGCATAAAAATCGCAGAAAAGCTCCATTGTCTATTGAAACGGTGTCAAATGATAGCTCTAGTCACACTGGAACAGACCATGTGTGCTACATTACTGAGAATGTCCTATTTAACTAGCTTTTAGCCCTCTAAACTGGGTCGTTTTTGTAGTAAATTCAATTTAGCTTTGTTTGTCAAATTTGTCTGGGGTGCATAAAAATCGCAGAAAAGCTCCATTGTCTATTGAAACGGTGTCAAATGATAGCTCTAGTCACACTGGAACAGACCATGTGTGCTACATTACTGAGAATGTCCTATTTAACTAGCTTTTAGCCCTCTAAACTGGGTCGTTTTTGTATCAAATTCAATTTAGCTTTGTTTGTCAAATTTGTCTGAGGGTGCATAAAAATCGCAGAAAAGCTCCATTGTCTATTGAAACGGTGTCAAATGATAGCTCTAGTCACACTGGAACAGACCATGTGTGCTACATTACTGAGAATGTCCTATTTAACTAGCTTTTAGCCCTCTAAACTGGGTCGTTTTTGTAGTAAATTCAATTTAGCTTTGTTTGTCAAATTTGTCTGGGGGTGCATAAAAATCGCAGAAAAGCTCCATTGTCTATTGAAACGGTGTCAAATGATAGCTCTAGTCACACTGGAACAGACCATGTGTGCTACATTAGTGAGAATGTCCTATTTAACTAGCTTTTAGCCCTCTAAACTGGGTCGTTTTTGTAGTAAATTCAATTTAGCTTTGTTTGTCAAATTTGTCTGGGGGTGCATAAAAATCGCAGAAAAGCTCCATTGTCTATTGAAACGGTGTCAAATGATAGCTCTAGTCACACTGGAACAGACCATGTGTGCTACATTACTGAGAATGTCCTATTTAACTAGCTTTTAGCCCTCTAAACTGGGTCGTTTTTGTAGTAAATTCAATTTAGCTTTGTTTGTCAAATTTGTCTGAGGGTGCATAAAAATCGCAGAAAAGCTCCATTGTCTATTGAAACGGTGTCAAATGATAGCTCTAGTCACACTGGAACAGACCATGTGTGCTACATTACTGAGAATGTCCTATTTAACTAGCTTTTAGCCCTCTAAACTGGGTCGTTTTTGTAGTCAAATTCAATTTAGCTTTGTTTGTCAAATTTGTCTGGGGGTGCATAAAAATCGCAGAAAAGCTCCATTGTCTATTGAAACGGTGTCAAATGATAGCTCTAGTCACACTGGAACAGACCATGTGTGCTACATTACTGAGAATGTCCTATTTAACTAGCTTTTAGCCCTCTAAACTGGGTCGTTTTTGTAGTAAATTCAATTTAGCTTTGTTTGTCAAATTTGTCTGGGGGTGCATAAAAATCGCAGAAAAGCTCCATTGTCTATTGAAACGGTGTCAAATGATAGCTCTAGTCACACTGGAACAGACCATGTGTGCTACATTACTGAGAATGTCCTATTTAACTAGCTTTTAGCCCTCTAAACTGGGTCGTTTTTGTAGTAAATTCAATTTAGCTTTGTTTGTCAAATTTGTCTGGGGGTGCATAAAAATCGCAGAAAAGCTCCATTGTCTATTGAAACGGTGTCAAATGATAGCTCTAGTCACACTGGAACAGACCATGTGTGCTACATTACTGAGAATGTCCTATTTAACTAGCTTTTAGCCCTCTAAACTGGGTCGTTTTTGTAGTAAATTCAATTTAGCTTTGTTTGTCAAATTTGTCTGGGGGTGCATAAAAATCGCAGAAAAGCTCCATTGTCTATTGAAACGGTGTCAAATGATAGCTCTAGTCACACTGGAACAGACCATGTGTGCTACATTACTGAGAATGTCCTATTTAACTAGCTTTTAGCCCTCTAAACTGGGTCGTTTTTGTATCAAATTCAATTTAGCTTTGTTTGTCAAATTTGTCTGGGGGTGCATAAAAATCGCAGAAAAGCTCCATTGTCTATTGAAACGGTGTCAAATGATAGCTCTAGTCACACTGGAACAGACCATGTGTGCTACATTACTGAGAATGTCCTATTTAACTAGCTTTTAGCCCTCTAAACTGGGTCGTTTTTGTAGTAAATTCAATTTAGCTTTGTTTGTCAAATTTGTCTGGGGGTGCATAAAAATCGCAGAAAAGCTCCATTGTCTATTGAAACGGTGTCAAATGATAGCTCTAGTCACACTGGAACAGACCATGTGTGCTACATTACTGAGAATGTCCTATTTAACTAGCTTTTAGCCCTCTAAACTGGGTCGTTTTTGTAGTAAATTCAATTTAGCTTTGTTTGTCAAATTTGTCTGGGGGTGCATAAAAATCGCAGAAAAGCTCCATTGTCTATTGAAACGGTGTCAAATGATAGCTCTAGTCACACTGGAACAGACCATGTGTGCTACATTACTGAGAATGTCCTATTTAACTAGCTTTTAGCCCTCTAAACTGGGTCGTTTTTGTAGTAAATTCAATTTAGCTTTGTTTGTCAAATTTGTCTGGGGGTGCATAAAAATCGCAGAAAAGCTCCATTGTCTATTGAAACGGTGTCAAATGATAGCTCTAGTCACACTGGAACAGACCATGTGTGCTACATTACTGAGAATGTCCTATTTAACTAGCTTTTAGCCCTCTAAACTGGGTCGTTTTTGTAGTAAATTCAATTTAGCTTTGTTTGTCAAATTTGTCTGAGGGTGCATAAAAATCGCAGAAAAGCTCCATTGTCTATTGAAACGGTGTCAAATGATAGCTCTAGTCACACTGGAACAGACCATGTGTGCTACATTACTGAGAATGTCCTATTTAACTAGCTTTTAGCCCTCTAAACTGGGTCGTTTTTGTAGTAAATTCAATTTAGCTTTGTTTGTCAAATTTGTCTGGGGGTGCATAAAAATCGCAGAAAAGCTCCATTGTCTATTGAAACGGTGTCAAATGATAGCTCTAGTCACACTGGAACAGACCATGTGTGCTACATTACTGAGAATGTCCTATTTAACTAGCTTTTAGCCCTCTAAACTGGGTCGTTTTTGTATCAAATTCAATTTAGCTTTGTTTGTCAAATTTGTCTGGGGGTGCATAAAAATCGCAGAAAAGCTCCATTGTCTATTGAAACGGTGTCAAATGATAGCTCTAGTCACACTGGAACAGACCATGTGTGCTACATTACTGAGAATGTCCTATTTAACTAGCTTTTAGCCCTCTAAACTGGGTCGTTTTTGTAGTAAATTCAATTTAGCTTTGTTTGTCAAATTTGTCTGGGGGTGCATAAAAATCGCAGAAAAGCTCCATTGTCTATTGAAACGGTGTCAAATGATAGCTCTAGTCACACTGGAACAGACCATGTGTGCTACATTACTGAGAATGTCCTATTTAACTAGCTTTTAGCCCTCTAAACTGGGTCGTTTTTGTAGTAAATTCAATTTAGCTTTGTTTGTCAAATTTGTCTGGGGGTGCATAAAAATCGCAGAAAAGCTCCATTGTCTATTGAAACGGTGTCAAATGATAGCTCTAGTCACACTGGAACAGACCATGTGTGCTACATTACTGAGAATGTCCTATTTAACTAGCTTTTAGCCCTCTAAACTGGGTCGTTTTTGTAGTAAATTCAATTTAGCTTTGTTTGTCAAATTTGTCTGGGGGTGCATAAAAATCGCAGAAAAGCTCCATTGTCTATTGAAACGGTGTCAAATGATAGCTCTAGTCACACTGGAACAGACCATGTGTGCTACATTACTGAGAATGTCCTATTTAACTAGCTTTTAGCCCTCTAAACTGGGTCGTTTTTGTATCAAATTCAATTTAGCTTTGTTTGTCAAATTTGTCTGGGGGTGCATAAAAATCGCAGAAAAGCTCCATTGTCTATTGAAACGGTGTCAAATGATAGCTCTAGTCACACTGGAACAGACCATGTGTGCTACATTACTGAGAATGTCCTATTTAACTAGCTTTTAGCCCTCTAAACTGGGTCGTTTTTGTATCAAATTCAATTTAGCTTTGTTTGTCAAATTTGTCTGAGGGTGCATAAAAATCGCAGAAAAGCTCCATTGTCTATTGAAACGGTGTCAAATGATAGCTCTAGTCACACTGGAACAGACCATGTGTGCTACATTACTGAGAATGTCCTATTTAACTAGCTTTTAGCCCTCTAAACTGGGTCGTTTTTGTAGTCAAATTCAATTTAGCTTTGTTTGTCAAATTTGTCTGGGGGTGCATAAAAATCGCAGAAAAGCTCCATTGTCTATTGAAACGGTGTCAAATGATAGCTCTAGTCACACTGGAACAGACCATGTGTGCTACATTACTGAGAATGTCCTATTTAACTAGCTTTTAGCCCTCTAAACTGGGTCGTTTTTGTAGTAAATTCAATTTAGCTTTGTTTGTCAAATTTGTCTGGGGGTGCATAAAAATCGCAGAAAAGCTCCATTGTCTATTGAAACGGTGTCAAATGATAGCTCTAGTCACACTGGAACAGACCATGTGTGCTACATTACTGAGAATGTCCTATTTAACTAGCTTTTAGCCCTCTAAACTGGGTCGTTTTTGTAGTAAATTCAATTTAGCTTTGTTTGTCAAATTTGTCTGGGGTGCATAAAAATCGCAGAAAAGCTCCATTGTCTATTGAAACGGTGTCAAATGATAGCTCTAGTCACACTGGAACAGACCATGTGTGCTACATTACTGAGAATGTCCTATTTAACTAGCTTTTAGCCCTCTAAACTGGGTCGTTTTTGTAGTAAATTCAATTTAGCTTTGTTTGTCAAATTTGTCTGGGGGTGCATAAAAATCGCAGAAAAGCTCCATTGTCTATTGAAACGGTGTCAAATGATAGCTCTAGTCACACTGGAACAGACCATGTGTGCTACATTACTGAGAATGTCCTATTTAACTAGCTTTTAGCCCTCTAAACTGGGTCGTTTTTGTAGTAAATTCAATTTAGCTTTGTTTGTCAAATTTGTCTGGGGGTGCATAAAAATCGCAGAAAAGCTCCATTGTCTATTGAAACGGTGTCAAATGATAGCTCTAGTCACACTGGAACAGACCATGTGTGCTACATTACTGAGAATGTCCTATTTAACTAGCTTTTAGCCCTCTAAACTGGGTCGTTTTTGTATCAAATTCAATTTAGCTTTGTTTGTCAAATTTGTCTGGGGGTGCATAAAAATCGCAGAAAAGCTCCATTGTCTATTGAAACGGTGTCAAATGATAGCTCTAGTCACACTGGAACAGACCATGTGTGCTACATTAGTGAGAATGTCCTATTTAACTAGCTTTTAGCCCTCTAAACTGGGTCGTTTTTGTAGTAAATTCAATTTAGCTTTGTTTGTCAAATTTGTCTGGGGGTGCATAAAAATCGCAGAAAAGCTCCATTGTCTATTGAAACGGTGTCAAATGATAGCTCTAGTCACACTGGAACAGACCATGTGTGCTACATTACTGAGAATGTCCTATTTAACTAGCTTTTAGCCCTCTAAACTGGGTCGTTTTTGTAGTAAATTCAATTTAGCTTTGTTTGTCAAATTTGTCTGGGGGTGCATAAAAATCGCAGAAAAGCTCCATTGTCTATTGAAACGGTGTCAAATGATAGCTCTAGTCACACTGGAACAGACCATGTGTGCTACATTACTGAGAATGTCCTATTTAACTAGCTTTTAGCCCTCTAAACTGGGTCGTTTTTGTAGTAAATTCAATTTAGCTTTGTTTGTCAAATTTGTCTGGGGGTGCATAAAAATCGCAGAAAAGCTCCATTGTCTATTGAAACGGTGTCAAATGATAGCTCTAGTCACACTGGAACAGACCATGTGTGCTACATTACTGAGAATGTCCTATTTAACTAGCTTTTAGCCCTCTAAACTGGGTCGTTTTTGTAGTCAAATTCAATTTAGCTTTGTTTGTCAAATTTGTCTGGGGGTGCATAAAAATCGCAGAAAAGCTCCATTGTCTATTGAAACGGTGTCAAATGATAGCTCTAGTCACACTGGAACAGACCATGTGTGCTACATTACTGAGAATGTCCTATTTAACTAGCTTTTAGCCCTCTAAACTGGGTCGTTTTTGTATCAAATTCAATTTAGCTTTGTTTGTCAAATTTGTCTGGGGGTGCATAAAAATCGCAGAAAAGCTCCATTGTCTATTGAAACGGTGTCAAATGATAGCTCTAGTCACACTGGAACAGACCATGTGTGCTACATTACTGAGAATGTCCTATTTAACTAGCTTTTAGCCCTCTAAACTGGGTCGTTTTTGTATCAAATTCAATTTAGCTTTGTTTGTCAAATTTGTCTGGGGGTGCATAAAAATCGCAGAAAAGCTCCATTGTCTATTGAAACGGTGTCAAATGATAGCTCTAGTCACACTGGAACAGACCATGTGTGCTACATTAGTGAGAATGTCCTATTTAACTAGCTTTTAGCCCTCTAAACTGGGTCGTTTTTGTAGTAAATTCAATTTAGCTTTGTTTGTCAAATTTGTCTGGGGGTGCATAAAAATCGCAGAAAAGCTCCATTGTCTATTGAAACGGTGTCAAATGATAGCTCTAGTCACACTGGAACAGACCATGTGTGCTACATTACTGAGAATGTCCTATTTAACTAGCTTTTAGCCCTCTAAACTGGGTCGTTTTTGTAGTAAATTCAATTTAGCTTTGTTTGTCAAATTTGTCTGGGGGTGCATAAAAATCGCAGAAAAGCTCCATTGTCTATTGAAACGGTGTCAAATGATAGCTCTAGTCACACTGGAACAGACCATGTGTGCTACATTACTGAGAATGTCCTATTTAACTAGCTTTTAGCCCTCTAAACTGGGTCGTTTTTGTAGCAAATTCAATTTAGCTTTGTTTGTCAAATTTGTCTGGGGGTGCATAAAAATCGCAGAAAAGCTCCATTGTCTATTGAAACGGTGTCAAATGATAGCTCTAGTCACACTGGAACAGACCATGTGTGCTACATTACTGAGAATGTCCTATTTAACTAGCTTTTAGCCCTCTAAACTGGGTCGTTTTTGTAGTAAATTCAATTTAGCTTTGTTTGTCAAATTTGTCTGAGGGTGCATAAAAATCGCAGAAAAGCTCCATTGTCTATTGAAACGGTGTCAAATGATAGCTCTAGTCACACTGGAACAGACCATGTGTGCTACATTACTGAGAATGTCCTATTTAACTAGCTTTTAGCCCTCTAAACTGGGTCGTTTTTGTAGTAAATTCAATTTAGCTTTGTTCAAATTTGTCTGGGGGTGCATAAAAATCGCAGAAAAGCTCCATTGTCTATTGAAACGGTGTCAAATGATAGCTCTAGTCACACTGGAACAGACCATGTGTGCTACATTACTGAGAATGTCCTATTTAACTAGCTTTTAGCCCTCTAAACTGGGTCGTTTTTGTAGTAAATTCAATTTAGCTTTGTTTGTCAAATTTGTCTTGGGGTGCATAAAAATCGCAGAAAAGCTCCATTGTCTATTGAAACGGTGTCAAATGATAGCTCTAGTCACACTGGAACAGACCATGTGTGCTACATTACTGAGAATGTCCTATTTAACTAGCTTTTAGCCCTCTAAACTGGGTCGTTTTTGTAGTAAATTCAATTTAGCTTTGTTTGTCAAATTTGTCTGAGGGTGCATAAAAATCGCAGAAAAGCTCCATTGTCTATTGAAACGGTGTCAAATGATAGCTCTAGTCACACTGGAACAGACCATGTGTGCTACATTACTGAGAATGTCCTATTTAACTAGCTTTTAGCCCTCTAAACTGGGTCGTTTTTGTAGTAAATTCAATTTAGCTTTGTTTGTCAAATTTGTCTGGGGGTGCATAAAAATCGCAGAAAAGCTCCATTGTCTATTGAAACGGTGTCAAATGATAGCTCTAGTCACACTGGAACAGACCATGTGTGCTACATTACTGAGAATGTCCTATTTAACTAGCTTTTAGCCCTCTAAACTGGGTCGTTTTTGTATCAAATTCAATTTAGCTTTGTTTGTCAAATTTGTCTGAGGGTGCATAAAAATCGCAGAAAAGCTCCATTGTCTATTGAAACGGTGTCAAATGATAGCTCTAGTCACACTGGAACAGACCATGTGTGCTACATTACTGAGAATGTCCTATTTAACTAGCTTTTAGCCCTCTAAACTGGGTCGTTTTTGTAGTCAAATTCAATTTAGCTTTGTTTGTCAAATTTGTCTGAGGGTGCATAAAAATCGCAGAAAAGCTCCATTGTCTATTGAAACGGTGTCAAATGATAGCTCTAGTCACACTGGAACAGACCATGTGTGCTACATTACTGAGAATGTCCTATTTAACTAGCTTTTAGCCCTCTAAACTGGGTCGTTTTTGTAGTAAATTCAATTTAGCTTTGTTTGTCAAATTTGTCTGAGGGTGCATAAAAATCGCAGAAAAGCTCCATTGTCTATTGAAACGGTGTCAAATGATAGCTCTAGTCACACTGGAACAGACCATGTGTGCTACATTACTGAGAATGTCCTATTTAACTAGCTTTTAGCCCTCTAAACTGGGTCGTTTTTGTATCAAATTCAATTTAGCTTTGTTTGTCAAATTTGTCTGAGGGTGCATAAAAATCGCAGAAAAGCTCCATTGTCTATTGAAACGGTGTCAAATGATAGCTCTAGTCACACTGGAACAGACCATGTGTGCTACATTACTGAGAATGTCCTATTTAACTAGCTTTTAGCCCTCTAAACTGGGTCGTTTTTGTAGTAAATTCAATTTAGCTTTGTCAAATTTGTCTGGGGGTGCATAAAAATCGCAGAAAAGCTCCATTGTCTATTGAAACGGTGTCAAATGATAGCTCTAGTCAAACTGGAACAGACCATGTGTGCTACATTACTGAGAATGTCCTATTTAACTAGCTTTTAGCCCTCTAAACTGGGTCGTTTTTGTAGTAAATTCAATTTAGCTTTGTTTGTCAAATTTGTCTGGGGGTGCATAAAAAATCGCAGAAAAGCTCCATTGTCTATTGAAACGGTGTCAAATGATAGCTCTAGTCACACTGGAACAGACCATGTGTGCTACATTACTGAGAATGTCCTATTTAACTAGCTTTTAGCCCTCTAAACTGGGTCGTTTTTGTAGTAAATTCAATTTAGCTTTGTTTGTCAAATTTGTCTAGGGGTGCATAAAAATCGCAGAAAAGCTCCATTGTCTATTGAAACGGTGTCAAATGATAGCTCTAGTCACACTGGAACAGACCATGTGTGCTACATTACTGAGAATGTCCTATTTAACTACCTTTTAGCCCTCTAAACTGGGTCGTTTTTGTAGTAAATTCAATTTAGCTTTGTTTGTCAAATTTGTCTGAGGGTGCATAAAAATCGCAGAAAAGCTCCATTGTCTATTGAAACGGTGTCAAATGATAGCTCTAGTCACACTGGAACAGACCATGTGTGCTACATTACTGAGAATGTCCTATTTAACTAGCTTTTAGCCCTCTAAACTGGGTCGTTTTTGTATCAAATTCAATTTAGCTTTGTTTGTCAAATTTGTCTGAGGGTGCATAAAAATCGCAGAAAAGCTCCATTGTCTATTGAAACGGTGTCAAATGATAGCTCTAGTCACACTGGAACAGACCATGTGTGCTACATTACTGAGAATGTCCTATTTAACTAGCTTTTAGCCCTCTAAACTGGGTCGTTTTTGTAGTAAATTCAATTTAGCTTTGTTTGTCAAATTTGTCTTGGGGTGCATAAAAAATGCAGAAAAGCTCCATTGTCTATTGAAACGGTGTCAAATGATAGCTCTAGTCACACTGGAACAGACCATGTGTGCTACATTACTGAGAATGTCCTATTTAACTAGCTTTTAGCCCTCTAAACTGGGTCGTTTTTTATCAAATTCAATTTAGCTTTGTTTGTCAAATTTGTCTGAGGGTGCATAAAAATCGCAGAAAAGCTCCATTGTCTATTGAAACGGTGTCAAATGATAGCTCTAGTCACACTGGAACAGACCATGTGTGCTACATTACTGAGAATGTCCTATTTAACTAGCTTTTAGCCCTCTAAACTGGGTCGTTTTTGTATCAAATTCAATTTAGCTTTGTTTGTCAAATTTGTCTGGGGGTGCATAAAAATCGCAGAAAAGCTCCATTGTCTATTGAAACGGTGTCAAATGATAGCTCTAGTCACACTGGAACAGACCATGTGTGCTACATTACTGAGAATGTCCTATTTAACTAGCTTTTAGCCCTCTAAACTGGGTCGTTTTTGTATCAAATTCAATTTAGCTTTGTTTGTCAAATTTGTCTGGGGATGCATAAAAATCGCAGAAAAGCTCCATTGTCTATTGAAACGGTGTCAAATGATAGCTCTAGTCACACTGGAACAGACCATGTGTGCTACATTAGTGAGAATGTCCTATTTAACTAGCTTTTAGCCCTCTAAACTGGGTCGTTTTTGTAGTAAATTCAATTTAGCTTTGTTTGTCAAATTTGTCTAGGGGTGCATAAAAATCGCAGAAAAGCTCCATTGTCTATTGAAACGGTGTCAAATGATAGCTCTAGTCACACTGGAACAGACCATGTGTGCTACATTACTGAGAATGTCCTATTTAACTACCTTTTAGCCCTCTAAACTGGGTCGTTTTTGTAGTAAATTCAATTTAGCTTTGTTTGTCAAATTTGTCTGAGGGTGCATAAAAATCGCAGAAAAGCTCCATTGTCTATTGAAACGGTGTCAAATGATAGCTCTAGTCACACTGGAACAGACCATGTGTGCTACATTACTGAGAATGTCCTATTTAACTAGCTTTTAGCCCTCTAAACTGGGTCGTTTTTGTATCAAATTCAATTTAGCTTTGTTTGTCAAATTTGTCTGAGGGTGCATAAAAATCGCAGAAAAGCTCCATTGTCTATTGAAACGGTGTCAAATGATAGCTCTAGTCACACTGGAACAGACCATGTGTGCTACATTACTGAGAATGTCCTATTTAACTAGCTTTTAGCCCTCTAAACTGGGTCGTTTTTGTAGTAAATTCAATTTAGCTTTGTTTGTCAAATTTGTCTTGGGGTGCATAAAAAATGCAGAAAAGCTCCATTGTCTATTGAAACGGTGTCAAATGATAGCTCTAGTCACACTGGAACAGACCATGTGTGCTACATTACTGAGAATGTCCTATTTAACTAGCTTTTAGCCCTCTAAACTGGGTCGTTTTTTATCAAATTCAATTTAGCTTTGTTTGTCAAATTTGTCTGAGGGTGCATAAAAATCGCATAAAAGCTCCATTGTCTATTGAAACGGTGTCAAATGATAGCTCTAGTCACACTGGAACAGACCATGTGTGCTACATTACTGAGAATGTTCTATTTAACTAGCTTTTAGCCCTCTAAACTGGGTCGTTTTTGTATCAAATTCAATTTAGCTTTGTTTGTCAAATTTGTCTGGGGGTGCATAAAAATCGCAGAAAAGCTCCATTGTCTATTGAAACGGTGTCAAATGATAGCTCTAGTCACACTGGAACAGACCATGTGTGCTACATTACTGAGAATGTCCTATTTAACTAGCTTTTAGCCCTCTAAACTGGGTCGTTTTTGTAGTAAATTCAATTTAGTTTTGTTTGTCAAATTTGTCTAGGGGTGCATAAAAATCGCAGAAAAGCTCCATTGTCTATTGAAACGGTTGTTACGCACGCCTCTAGAAAGAGGGAATGCAACACCCTGCTACAACTCAACTCTCCTTGTTGTGAATAAGGTAGGGAAGTGTAGGTGTGAACAAGTATGACGAATAGGCAGAGAATACCGTTAACAGGGAATTTATTCCTTCACGTGGTAAGGTTTGGGAAAAAGGGGCTGGACGGAACCAAAGCAAAGAAAGTAAATATCAAAGCCCCCTCGCCTACCTTACCTGACTACCCACTACTTACCTATCTAGCACCACCTGGTGCACTAACCAAAATACAGGGGATGGTCCGCCCAGGTCTTTCCTAGTGTGCATAGACAGCAAACTACTACGGGTATATGTATGCCCGCGGGCCTCTTGCCTAAACACTCCCTAGGTGCCTTCCCCTTCCCCCCCTGGGAACAAATGAAACAGAATTACACAAATGTAAGTCAATAATCAAAACACTGCATCCTATTGACACACACAACCAATCAGCTCCCTCAGCAACAACGGACACAGTACATACCACAATTCTTGGAAACAACCAACATGCTATAACCCTCAGCCATTAGCCTTGTCTCTCAGCAATCATCTCCTCTTCTGAGCAACAGAACTGGGGCTTATATAGCTTCAGAAGAAGTTAGTAATTGGAGACAGCTGCGTCCTGATGAGGGGGCGGGGTCAGCTCTCCAAACAATCAATGTTGATTGCCCAATCAGCTGCTCGTTGAGAACTTCAGGAATCCATCTCCTGAAATACATACATGATAATACACAAACCACAACAGAAACTGGGGAACGTAACACGCCCAACACAAAAAATGCAAACATACAGTTTGCAATAACAAAAATCAACGCTTCCCCAGTTAGTAAACCCGTGATAGAGCGTCGGCAACCACATTTGCCGAGCCCTTCACATAGGCTATCTGTACATTATATCCTTGTACAATCAGAGCCCACCGCATAAGGCGGCGGTTCTGATTGTACATTTGCTTTAAGAACACCAAAGGATTATGGTCCGTGAAGACCATTACAGGCAAGGCACTGGAACCCACATATACCTCAAAGAACTGTAATGCTAGCAATAAAGCCAGCGTTTCCTGTTCAATTGTGGAGTACCTTGACTGACACGAGTTGAACTTACGGGAGAAGAAACTGACGGGTCGATCCACTCCATCTTCATCTTCCTGCAAGAGAACCGCACCCACCCCCACTATACTAGCGTCTACCTCCAACTTAAAAGGTTTGTCAAAGTTGGGGGCGGCAAGCACTGGGGCACTACAAAGTAGCGCTTTAGCGGACTCAAAAGCATAGTTACAGTCCTGGGACCACTTAAATGGTACCTTCGGACTAAGCAGAGATGAAAGGGGAGCTACTACCGTCGAGAAATTTTTACAGAAAGTACGATAGTAACCTACCATCCCCAGGAATCTGCGCAACTGGCGGCGAGTCGTGGGAGCAGGAAAAGCAACAATTGCTTCCACTTTGCCAGTTACTGGGCGCACTTGACCTCGTCCCACTTGTTTCCCTAAGTAAGTCACTGTAGCCTTCCCAAACTCACACTTGGCCAAATTGAGGGTTAAAGAAGCATTCGCCAACCGCTGAAACACACTTTAAGGTGGCGAAATGATCAGACCAAGTAGACGAATGTATTACCACATCGTCAAGATAAGCAGTACAATTTGGTACATCGGCAAAAACAATGTTAACTAACCGCTGAAAAGTAGCAGGTGCATTACACATTCCAAAGGGCATCACAGAATATTGTACGAAGTTATCTGGCGTAACGAAAGCCGAGATGTCAGAAGCTCGAGAGGTCAAAGGCACCTGCCAATAACCTTTTAGCAAATCTAATTTACTAACGTAAGCAGCAGAGCCAATTCTATCAATGCAGTCATCTAAGCGAGGTAGAGGAAAAGAATCAGTCTTTGTAACGGCATTTACTCGACGATAATCCGTACATAAGCGAGACGTACCGTCAGGCTTAGGAACAAGAATACACGGGGAACTCCAGGAGCTGTTACTGGGTTTTGCCATGTCATTCTGTAATAAATAAGCTACCTCACTTTTCATTACCTCCCTTTTCTTTGCATTAACCCGGTACGGATGCTGACTTATAGGAACAGCGTCCCCCACATCCACGTCATGTTCCAAGATGGACGTGCGACTTGGAACATCCTGAAACACAGTGAGAAAACTGTTTATCAATAAGATAAGATCCTTAGTTTGGTCTTTATCCAAATGTTCCATTTGAGATGGTAACTTTTTCAGCATCTCTGAATTACATAAGCGTTCACACTGCTGTAACGTATGGCGTAACTCCAACCCATCCTCCTTATCCTCCTCTAGATACCAGCCAGGCTTCAGCACCACCGCAGCCACACTGGAAACGGCGGGCTGGACAGGCTTTCTTGAGGAGCTGTTGGGAGAATCACGCATATAATATGCTTTCAGCATGTTAACATGACACATTCGGGAAGAACGCCTCCGATCTGGGGTCTTTATCACATAATTGGTGTCACTGAGTTTCTTTTCCACAAGATATGGTCCAGAAAAACGTGCTGACAGAGATGAGCCAGGGATTGGCAACAAAACTAAAACTTGATCACCTGGTGCAAAAGAACGGCCAACAGCCTTTTTGTCATAATGCAACTTCATGCGTTTTTGAGTAGAGGAAAGAGACTTTTGGGCTAATGCACCTGCAGCGTGCAGTCTCTCCCGCATCTTACTGACATAATCCAACACATTTTTAGGGGCGCTACTGGGTGTAGGAGATAAGATATGCTCCTTCAAAACCTTTAGCGGACCCCGTGGGGTGTGTCCAAACACAAGGTCAGCAGGGCTGAACCCTAAGGACTCTTGTATTGTTTCCCTAATAGCAAATAAGACAAAGGGCACCCCCTCATCCCAATCAGTACTGGTATCCATGCAATACTTGCGTAGCATTGCCTTCAGCGTCTGATGCCAGCGTTCGAGAGCCCCTTGACTCTCTGGATGATACGGACTGGAGACCTGATGGGAAATACACAGCGTCTTTAACACACTAGAGAACAGCTTTGACATAAAGTTGGATCCCTGGTCAGTTTGGATTACTTTAGGGAGTCCAAACGTAGAGAAGAACTTCACTAATGCCTTCACCACAGTCTTAGCCGTTATTGTCCGTAGAGGAATAGCCTCTGGGTATCGAGTAGCACTGCACATTATTGTTAGTAAGAACTGGTTACCTGACCTGGTTTTCGGCAATGGACCTACACAATCAATTATCACTTTTTCAAACGGTTCCCCCACCACAGGAATCGGGCATAGCGGCGCACGTGGAACTGTTTGATTCGCTTTCCCAGTGAGTTGACATATGTGGCATGTCTTACAGAATTGGACAACGTCAGACTTCAAACCTGGCCAAAAAAAATGTCGAAGGACTCGGTTATAAGTCTTCGTGATCCCTAAGTGTCCGGACCACGCCTGGTCATGGGCGAGTGACAGCACCTGCTGTCGGAATGGTGTAGGAACAACCACTTGACACACTTCACTCCAGTCACTAACGGTGTCATGAGCTGCCCATTTACGCATCAAAACTCCTGCTTCCATAAAGTAGGCAGTCTCTTTAGTTTTAGCTTCCTCAATGGAAGTTACCGAAGCAAAACACTTGCGAAGACTGATGTCTCCCTTTTGACATTCATTCACCTTCTCGGGGTGACAGTCAAAAGAATGTCATGTAATTGGGGCGCGATTTCACTTCCCCTGGGCTGTTTGTCAGAGGTGATCAGCTTCTTAGAGGTAGTACACAACCCATCCTCTTGATCAACTTCTTTAACCTCTTGGGGCTAGGTGGGACGCTAGCGTGCCACCCGTGGTGCACTCCATCAACAGCAGGTGCATTTCAAGAGCGGCAAATTTGAATCCAAATAAATGTCAAAATTCAAATTTTTCAAAAATACAACTATGTTACACCATTTGAAAGATAAACATCTCCTTAATCTAACCACGTTTTACGATTTCAAAAAGGTTTTACGGCGAAAGCATAAATTTAGAGTATGTTAGGACAGTACATTTACAAGAGTTGTGTGTAATGTTTTGTCAAGTCAAAGACAGGGTCACCAAAACCATAAAACCAGCTAAAATGATACACTAACCTTTTACAATCTCCATCAGATGACACTCCTAGGACATTATGTTAGACAATGCATGCATTTTTAGTTCTATCAAGTTGATATTTATATCCAAAAACAGCGTTTTACTATGGCATTGATGTTGAGGAAATCGTTTCCCTCCAATAACCGGCAGTCAAGTCAGCGTCACAAATTAAATAATTAAAATTAGAAAACATTGGTAAAATATTATATTGTCATTTAAAGAATTATAGATTTACATCTTTTGAACGCAATCAACTTGCCAGATTTAAAAATAACCTTACTGGGAAATCACACTTTGCAATAATCTGAGCACTGTGCCCAGAAAAATACGCGTTGCGATACAGACTAGACGTCATGTTGGGGAGATCTAAAATCGAAAATACTATGTAAATAATCCATTACCTTTGATTCTCTTCATCAGATGTCACTTCCAGGTATCACAGGTCCATAACGAATGTAGTTTTGTTCAAAAAAGCTCATCATTTATGTCCAAAAATCTCCGTCTCGTTAGCACATGATGTAAGCCAGCCGGACTTCTCGTCATGAACGAGGGGAAAAAATATATTTCCGTTCGTTCAAACATGTCAAACGTTGTATAGCATAAATCATTAGGGCCTTTTTTAACCAGAACATGAATAATATTCAAGGTGGACGAATGCATACTCTTTTATAACGTATTGGAACGAGGGTACCCAACATGAAGTAGCGCGCCAGGTGTCTAATGGGACATCATCGTTCCATGGCTCTTGTTCGGTCAGATCTCCCTCCAGAAGACTCAAAACACTTTGTAAAGGCTGGTGACATCTAGTGGAAGCAATAGGAAGTGCCAAAATATTCCTAAACCCCTGTGTTTTTCAATGGGATAGGTTTAAAGTCAATACAACACATCAGGTATCCACTTCCTGTCAGAAAATGTCTCAGGGTTTTGCCTGCCAAATGAGTTCTGTTATACTCACAGACACCATTCAAACAGTTTTGGAAACTTTAGAGTGTTTTCTATCCATATATAATAAGTATATGCATATTGTAGTTACTGGGTAGGATTAGTAACCAGATTAAATCGGGTACATTTTTTTTATCCAGACGTGCAAATGCTGCCCCCTAGACCCAACAGGTTAAACAAAACAGTTTTTGACAAATCTATCACGTCACCCATTTGTCTTGCCTGATCACGAGTGACAGCACAAGCGGGGAACACATGGGGATAACTCTGTGCCAACTCATTGGAGAGAGAGTGGTCACTTTTATCCAACACTTCCAATACGGGTACTACCTTTCCTCCAGCAATATCGTTACCCATTATAAAGGTCACACCTTTTACTGGCAACTTAGGACGTACCCCTACTCTGAATATTCCACTGATTAACTCAGAGTGTACATTCACAAAGTGCAACGGCACTGGGACAAAACCCATTTCAATACCCTGAACTAACACACTGGAACCACAGTATGTATTGTCGGATAAGGGCAACACATCAACCAATATAAATGACTGCGCCGCCCCTGTATCTCTAAGGATTTTAACAGGACGCTGAGATGCTTCGTCATTCGCTATGGACACAAACCCCTCAAAAATGAACGGTTCGTAACTGCGGTCGGGTACTGAGACTTTCAAACTACATTTACTCTGAGGCACCTGTTTTGTTTCAGACCTCACAACAGTACGAATTAGCCCAACACCTGTTGGCGGCTTGGCACGAAAAGGCATCCCTTGTTTGCGTTTTAGTAGGAAGCAATCATTAATCACATGTCCCACTTTATGACAATAGAAACAGGGACGCTCATTTTTCTGGCGTGCTTGATATACTGTGGGCCGACTGGGACTAAAAGTAGGCAACTCAGTAGCTCTACTCTCAGTATGAGCCGAAAACACACTCTTGTGCGTCAACACAAACTCATCTGCCAACACAGACGCTTCTGACAGGGAGGATACTTTCTGTTCATTTAGGTATACTACAATGCGTTCGGGTAAGCAATTTTTAAACTCTTCCAACAAAATTAACTCCCGGAGAGAGTTGAAATCATTTACCTTACTAGCAGCATGCCATTTATCAAACAGATTTCCCTTGTCTCTAGCAAATTCCACATAAGTCTTACTAGGAGACTTTCTATGAGACCTAAATCTCTGTCGGTATGCCTCAGGCACAAGCTCATAAGCACGAAGAACGGTAGCTTTGACCACTTCATAGTTCAAACTATCTTCCAAAGGTAGCGCTGATAAAACCTCTTGGGCTTTTCCAGTTAATTTACACTGAAGTAATAAGCACCATACTTCTTCAGGCCATTTCAAGGCTACGGCTATACGTTCAAACACACAAAAATAGGAGTCAACCTCTGATTCTCTAAACAAAGGTACTAAGGCAATCTGCCTACTAATGTCAAACGTGTTGGAAGCTCCAGCTGGTGAGGACGACTCACTAACAGGCACAGTAGGAACAAAGGCTAGCCTCGCTGTCTCTGCCTCCAATTCCATTTGGCGCATTTTGAAATCCATCTGCCGCTGTTCTCTTTCTTTTTCAGCCTCTATTTTACAGATTTCTAACTGCCGCTGTTCTCTTTCTTTTTCAGCCTCTATTTTCAGCAATCATCTCCTCTTCTGAGCAACAGAACTGGGGCTTATATAGCTTCAGAAGAAGTTAGTAATTGGAGACAGCTGCGTCCTGATGAGGGGGCGGGGTCAGCTCTCCAAACAATCAATGTTGATTGCCCAATCAGCTGCTCGTTGAGAACTTCAGGAATCCATCTCCTGAAATACATACATGATAATACACAAACCACAACAGAAACTGGGGAACGTAACAACGGTGTCAAATGATAGCTCTAGTCACACTGGAACAGACCATGTGTGCTACATTACTGAGAATGTCCTATTTAACTAGCTTTTAGCCCTCTAAACTGGGTCGTTTTTGTATCAAATTCAATTTAGCTTTGTTTGTCAAATTTGTCTGAGGGTGCATAAAAATCGCAGAAAAGCTCCATTGTCTATTGAAACGGTGTCAAATGATAGCTCTAGTCACACTGGAACAGACCATGTGTGCTACATTACTGAGAATGTCCTATTTAACTAGCTTTTAGCCCTCTAAACTGGGTCGTTTTTGTAGTAAATTCAATTTAGCTTTGTTTGTCAAATTTGTCTGGGGGTGCATAAAAAATGCAGAAAAGCTCCATTGTCTATTGAAACGGTGTCAAATGATAGCTCTAGTCACACTGGAACAGACCATGTGTGCTACATTACTGAGAATGTCCTATTTAACTAGCTTTTAGCCCTCTAAACTGGGTCGTTTTTGTATCAAATTCAATTTAGCTTTGTTTGTCAAATTTGTCTGGGGGTGCATAAAAATCGCAGAAAAGCTCCATTGTCTATTGAAACGGTGTCAAATGATAGCTCTAGTCACACTGGAACAGACCATGTGTGCTACATTACTGAGAATGTCCTATTTAACTAGCTTTTAGCCCTCTAAACTGGGTCGTTTTTGTATCAAATTCAATTTAGCTTTGTTTGTCAAATTTGTCTGAGGGTGCATAAAAATCGCAGAAAAGCTCCATTGTCTATTGAAACGGTGTCAAATGATAGCTCTAGTCACACTGGAACAGACCATGTGTGCTACATTACTGAGAATGTCCTATTTAACTAGCTTTTAGCCCTCTAAACTGGGTCGTTTTTGTAGCAAATTCAATTTAGCTTTGTTTGTCAAATTTGTCTGGGGGTGCATAAAAATCGCAGAAAAGCTCCATTGTCTATTGAAACGGTGTCAAATGATAGCTCTAGTCACACTGGAACAGACCATGTGTGCTACATTACTGAGAATGTTCTATTTAACTAGCTTTTAGCCCTCTAAACTGGGTCGTTTTTGTATCAAATTCAATTTAGCTTTGTTTGTCAAATTTGTCTGGGGGTGCATAAAAATCGCAGAAAAGCTCCATTGTCTATTGAAACGGTGTCAAATGATTGCTCTAGTCACACTGGAACAGACCATGTGTGCTACATTACTGAGAATGTCCTATTTAACTAGCTTTTAGCCCTCTAAACTGGGTCGTTTTTGTAGTAAATTCAATTTAGCTTTGTTTGTCAAATTTGTCTGGGGGTGCATAAAAATCGCAGAAAAGCTCCATTGTCTATTGAAACGGTTGTTACGCACGCCTCTAGAAAGAGGGAATGCAACACCCTGCTACAACTCAACTCTCCTTGTTGTGAATAAGGTAGGGAAGTGTAGGTGTGAACAAGTATGACGAATAGGCAGAGAATACCGTTAACAGGGAATTTATTCCTTCACGTGGTAAGGTTTGGGAAAAAGGGGCTGGACGGAACCAAAGCAAAGAAAGTAAATATCAAAGCCCCCTCGCCTACCTTACCTGACTACCCACTACTTACCTATCTAGCACCACCTGGTGCACTAACCAAAATACAGGGGATGGTCCGCCCAGGTCTTTCCTAGTGTGCATAGACAGCAAACTACTACGGGTATATGTATGCCCGCGGGCCTCTTGCCTAAACACTCCCTAGGTGCCTTCCCCTTCCCCCCCTGGGAACAAATGAAACAGAATTACACAAATGTAAGTCAATAATCAAAACACTGCATCCTATTGACACACACAACCAATCAGCTCCCTCAGCAACAACGGACACAGTACATACCACAATTCTTGGAAACAACCAACATGCTATAACCCTCAGCCATTAGCCTTGTCTCTCAGCAATCATCTCCTCTTCTGAGCAACAGAACTGGGGCTTATATAGCTTCAGAAGAAGTTAGTAATTGGAGACAGCTGCGTCCTGATGAGGGGCGGGGTCAGCTCTCCAAACAATCAATGTTGATTGCCCAATCAGCTGCTCGTTGAGAACTTCAGGAATCCATCTCCTGAAATACATACATGATAATACACAAACCACAACAGAAACTGGGGAACGTAACACGCCCAACACAAAAAATGCAAACATACAGTTTGCAATAACAAAAATCAACGCTTCCCCAGTTAGTAAACCCGTGATAGAGCGTCGGCAACCACATTTGCCGAGCCCTTCACATAGGCTATCTGTACATTATATCCTTGTACAATCAGAGCCCACCGCATAAGGCGGCGGTTCTGATTGTACATTTGCTTTAAGAACACCAAAGGATTATGGTCCGTGAAGACCATTACAGGCAAGGCACTGGAACCCACATATACCTCAAAGAACTGTAATGCTAGCAATAAAGCCAGCGTTTCCTGTTCAATTGTGGAGTACCTTGACTGACACGAGTTGAACTTACGGGAGAAGAAACTGACGGGTCGATCCACTCCATCTTCATCTTCCTGCAAGAGAACCGCACCCACCCCCACTATACTAGCGTCTACCTCCAACTTAAAAGGTTTGTCAAAGTTGGGGGCGGCAAGCACTGGGGCACTACAAAGTAGCGCTTTAGCGGACTCAAAAGCATAGTTACAGTCCTGGGACCACTTAAATGGTACCTTCGGACTAAGCAGAGATGAAAGGGGAGCTACTACCGTCGAGAAATTTTTACAGAAAGTACGATAGTAACCTACCATCCCCAGGAATCTGCGCAACTGGCGGCGAGTCGTGGGAGCAGGAAAAGCAACAATTGCTTCCACTTTGCCAGTTACTGGGCGCACTTGACCTCGTCCCACTTGTTTCCCTAAGTAAGTCACTGTAGCCTTCCCAAACTCACACTTGGCCAAATTGAGGGTTAAAGAAGCATTCGCCAACCGCTGAAACACACTTTAAGGTGGCGAAATGATCAGACCAAGTAGACGAATGTATTACCACATCGTCAAGATAAGCAGTACAATTTGGTACATCGGCAAAAACAATGTTAACTAACCGCTGAAAAGTAGCAGGTGCATTACACATTCCAAAGGGCATCACAGAATATTGTACGAAGTTATCTGGCGTAACGAAAGCCGAGATGTCAGAAGCTCGAGAGGTCAAAGGCACCTGCCAATAACCTTTTAGCAAATCTAATTTACTAACGTAAGCAGCAGAGCCAATTCTATCAATGCAGTCATCTAAGCGAGGTAGAGGAAAAGAATCAGTCTTTGTAACGGCATTTACTCGACGATAATCCGTACATAAGCGAGACGCATGCCGTCAGGCTTAGGAACAAGAATACACGGGGAACTCCAGGAGCTGTTACTGGGTTTTGCCATGTCATTCTGTAATAAATAAGCTACCTCACTTTTCATTACCTCCCTTTTCTTTGCATTAACCCGGTACGGATGCTGACTTATAGGAACAGCGTCCCCCACATCCACGTCATGTTCCAAGATGGACGTGCGACTTGGAACATCCTGAAACACAGTGAGAAAACTGTTTATCAATAAGATAAGATCCTTAGTTTGGTCTTTATCCAAATGTTCCATTTGAGATGGTAACTTTTTCAGCATCTCTGAATTACATAAGCGTTCACACTGCTGTAACGTATGGCGTAACTCCAACCCATCCTCCTTATCCTCCTCTAGATACCAGCCAGGCTTCAGCACCACCGCAGCCACACTGGAAACGGCGGGCTGGACAGGCTTTCTTGAGGAGCTGTTGGGAGAATCACGCATATAATATGCTTTCAGCATGTTAACATGACACATTCGGGAAGAACGCCTCCGATCTGGGGTCTTTATCACATAATTGGTGTCACTGAGTTTCTTTTCCACAAGATATGGTCCAGAAAAACGTGCTGACAGAGATGAGCCAGGGATTGGCAACAAAACTAAAACTTGATCACCTGGTGCAAAAGAACGGCCAACAGCCTTTTTGTCATAATGCAACTTCATGCGTTTTTGAGTAGAGGAAAGAGACTTTTGGGCTAATGCACCTGCAGCGTGCAGTCTCTCCCGCATCTTACTGACATAATCCAACACATTTTTAGGGGCGCTACTGGGTGTAGGAGATAAGATATGCTCCTTCAAAACCTTTAGCGGACCCCGTGGGGTGTGTCCAAACACAAGGTCAGCAGGGCTGAACCCTAAGGACTCTTGTATTGTTTCCCTAATAGCAAATAAGACAAAGGGCACCCCCTCATCCCAATCAGTACTGGTATCCATGCAATACTTGCGTAGCATTGCCTTCAGCGTCTGATGCCAGCGTTCGAGAGCCCCTTGACTCTCTGGATGATACGGACTGGAGACCTGATGGGAAATACACAGCGTCTTTAACACACTAGAGAACAGCTTTGACATAAAGTTGGATCCCTGGTCAGTTTGGATTACTTTAGGGAGTCCAAACGTAGAGAAGAACTTCACTAATGCCTTCACCACAGTCTTAGCCGTTATTGTCCGTAGAGGAATAGCCTCTGGGTATCGAGTAGCACTGCACATTATTGTTAGTAAGAACTGGTTACCTGACCTGGTTTTCGGCAATGGACCTACACAATCAATTATCACTTTTTCAAACGGTTCCCCCACCACAGGAATCGGGCATAGCGGCGCACGTGGAACTGTTTGATTCGCTTTCCCAGTGAGTTGACATATGTGGCATGTCTTACAGAATTGGACAACGTCAGACTTCAAACCTGGCCAAAAAAAATGTCGAAGGACTCGGTTATAAGTCTTCGTGATCCCTAAGTGTCCGGACCACGCCTGGTCATGGGCGAGTGACAGCACCTGCTGTCGGAATGGTGTAGGAACAACCACTTGACACACTTCACTCCAGTCACTAACGGTGTCATGAGCTGCCCATTTACGCATCAAAACTCCTGCTTCCATAAAGTAGGCAGTCTCTTTAGTTTTAGCTTCCTCAATGGAAGTTACCGAAGCAAAACACTTGCGAAGACTGATGTCTCCCTTTTGACATTCATTCACCTTCTCGGGGGTGACAGTCAAAAGAATGTCATGTAATTGGGGCGCGATTTCACTTCCCCTGGGCTGTTTGTCAGAGGTGATCAGCTTCTTAGAGGTAGTACACAACCCATCCTCTTGATCAACTTCTTTAACCTCTTGGGGCTAGGTGGGACGCTAGCGTGCCACCCGTGGTGCACTCCATCAACAGCAGGTGCATTTCAAGAGCGGCAAATTTGAATCCAAATAAATGTCAAAATTCAAATTTTTCAAAAATACAACTATGTTACACCATTTGAAAGATAAACATCTCCTTAATCTAACCACGTTTTACGATTTCAAAAAGGTTTTACGGCGAAAGCATAAATTTAGAGTATGTTAGGACAGTACATTTACAAGAGTTGTGTGTAATGTTTTGTCAAGTCAAAGACAGGGTCACCAAAACCATAAAACCAGCTAAAATGATGCACTAACCTTTTACAATCTCCATCAGATGACACTCCTAGGACATTATGTTAGACAATGCATGCATTTTTAGTTCTATCAAGTTGATATTTATATCCAAAAACAGCGTTTTACTATGGCATTGATGTTGAGGAAATCGTTTCCCTCCAATAACCGGCAGTCAAGTCAGCGTCACAAATTAAATAATTAAAATTAGAAAACATTGGTAAAATATTATATTGTCATTTAAAGAATTATAGATTTACATCTTTTGAACGCAATCAACTTGCCAGATTTAAAAATAACCTTACTGGGAAATCACACTTTGCAATAATCTGAGCACTGTGCCCAGAAAAATACGCGTTGCGATACAGACTAGACGTCATGTTGGGGAGATCTAAAATCGAAAATACTATGTAAATAATCCATTACCTTTGATTCTCTTCATCAGATGTCACTTCCAGGTATCACAGGTCCATAACGAATGTAGTTTTGTTCAAAAAAGCTCATCATTTATGTCCAAAAATCTCCGTCTCGTTAGCACATGATGTAAGCCAGCCGGACTTCTCGTCATGAACGAGGGGAAAAAATATATTTCCGTTCGTTCAAACATGTCAAACGTTGTATAGCATAAATCATTAGGGCCTTTTTAACCAGAACATGAATAATATTCAAGGTGGACGAATGCATACTCTTTTATAACGTATTGGAACGAGGGTACCCAACATGAAGTAGCGCGCCAGGTGTCTAATGGGACATCATCGTTCCATGGCTCTTGTTCGGTCAGATCTCCCTCCAGAAGACTCAAAACACTTTGTAAAGGCTGGTGACATCTAGTGGAAGCAATAGGAAGTGCCAAAATATTCCTAAACCCCTGTGTTTTTCAATGGGATAGGTTTAAAGTCAATACAACACATCAGGTATCCACTTCCTGTCAGAAAATGTCTCAGGGTTTTGCCTGCCAAATGAGTTCTGTTATACTCACAGACACCATTCAAACAGTTTTGGAAACTTTAGAGTGTTTTCTATCCATATATAATAAGTATATGCATATTGTAGTTACTGGGTAGGATTAGTAACCAGATTAAATCGGGTACATTTTTTTTATCCAGACGTGCAAATGCTGCCCCCTAGACCCAACAGGTTAAACAAAACAGTTTTTGACAAATCTATCACGTCACCCATTTGTCTTGCCTGATCACGAGTGACAGCACAAGCGGGGAACACATGGGGATAACTCTGTGCCAACTCATTGGAGAGAGAGTGGTCACTTTTATCCAACACTTCCAATACGGGTACTACCTTTCCTCCAGCAATATCGTTACCCATTATAAAGGTCACACCTTTTACTGGCAACTTAGGACGTACCCCTACTCTGAATATTCCACTGATTAACTCAGAGTGTACATTCACAAAGTGCAACGGCACTGGGACAAAACCCATTTCAATACCCTGAACTAACACACTGGAACCACAGTATGTATTGTCGGATAAGGGCAACACATCAACCAATATAAATGACTGCGCCGCCCCTGTATCTCTAAGGATTTTAACAGGACGCTGAGATGCTTCGTCATTCGCTATGGACACAAACCCCTCAAAAATGAACGGTTCGTAACTGCGGTCGGGTACTGAGACTTTCAAACTACATTTACTCTGAGGCACCTGTTTTGTTTCAGACCTCACAACAGTACGAATTAGCCCAACACCTGTTGGCGGCTTGGCACGAAAAGGCATCCCTTGTTTGCGTTTTAGTAGGAAGCAATCATTAATCACATGTCCCACTTTATGACAATAGAAACAGGGACGCTCATTTTTCTGGCGTGCTTGATATACTGTGGGCCGACTGGGACTAAAAGTAGGCAACTCAGTAGCTCTACTCTCAGTATGAGCCGAAAACACACTCTTGTGCGTCAACACAAACTCATCTGCCAACACAGACGCTTCTGACAGGGAGGATACTTTCTGTTCATTTAGGTATACTACAATGCGTTCGGGTAAGCAATTTTTAAACTCTTCCAACAAAATTAACTCCCGGAGAGAGTTGAAATCATTTACCTTACTAGCAGCATGCCATTTATCAAACAGATTTCCCTTGTCTCTAGCAAATTCCACATAAGTCTTACTAGGAGACTTTCTATGAGACCTAAATCTCTGTCGGTATGCCTCAGGCACAAGCTCATAAGCACGAAGAACGGTAGCTTTGACCACTTCATAGTTCAAACTATCTTCCAAAGGTAGCGCTGATAAAACCTCTTGGGCTTTTCCAGTTAATTTACACTGAAGTAATAAGCACCATACTTCTTCAGGCCATTTCAAGGCTACGGCTATACGTTCAAACACACAAAAATAGGAGTCAACCTCTGATTCTCTAAACAAAGGTACTAAGGCAATCTGCCTACTAATGTCAAACGTGTTGGAAGCTCCAGCTGGTGAGGACGACTCACTAACAGGCACAGTAGGAACAAAGGCTAGCCTCGCTGTCTCTGCCTCCAATTCCATTTGGCGCATTTTGAAATCCATCTGCCGCTGTTCTCTTTCTTTTTCAGCCTCTATTTTACAGATTTCTAACTGCCGCTGTTCTCTTTCTTTTTCAGCCTCTATTTTCAGCAATCATCTCCTCTTCTGAGCAACAGAACTGGGGCTTATATAGCTTCAGAAGAAGTTAGTAATTGGAGACAGCTGCGTCCTGATGAGGGGCGGGGTCAGCTCTCCAAACAATCAATGTTGATTGCCCAATCAGCTGCTCGTTGAGAACTTCAGGAATCCATCTCCTGAAATACATACATGATAATACACAAACCACAACAGAAACTGGGGAACGTAACAACGGTGTCAAATGATAGCTCTAGTCACACTGGAACAGACCATGTGTGCTACATTACTGAGAATGTCCTATTTAACTAGCTTTTAGCCCTCTAAACTGGGTCGTTTTTGTATCAAATTCAATTTAGCTTTGTTTGTCAAATTTGTCTGAGGGTGCATAAAAATCGCAGAAAAGCTCCATTGTCTATTGAAACGGTGTCAAATGATAGCTCTAGTCACACTGGAACAGACCATGTGTGCTACATTACTGAGAATGTCCTATTTAACTAGCTTTTAGCCCTCTAAACTGGGTCGTTTTTGTAGTAAATTCAATTTAGCTTTGTTTGTCAAATTTGTCTGGGGGTGCATAAAAATGCAGAAAAGCTCCATTGTCTATTGAAACGGTGTCAAATGATAGCTCTAGTCACACTGGAACAGACCATGTGTGCTACATTACTGAGAATGTCCTATTTAACTAGCTTTTAGCCCTCTAAACTGGGTCGTTTTTGTAGTAAATTCAATTTAGCTTTGTTTGTCAAATTTGTCTGGGGGTGCATAAAAAATGCAGAAAAGCTCCATTGTCTATTGAAACGGTGTCAAATGATAGCTCTAGTCACACTGGAACAGACCATGTGTGCTACATTACTGAGAATGTCCTATTTAACTAGCTTTTAGCCCTCTAAACTGGGTCGTTTTTGTATCAAATTCAATTTAGATTTGTTTGTCAAATTTGTCTGGGGGTGCATAAAAATCGCAGAAAAGCTCCATTGTCTATTGAAACGGTGTCAAATGATAGCTCTAGTCACACTGGAACAGACCATGTGTGCTACATTACTGAGAATGTCCTATTTAACTAGCTTTTAGCCCTCTAAACTGGGTCGTTTTTGTATCAAATTCAATTTAGCTTTGTTTGTCAAATTTGTCTGGGGTGCATAAAAATCGCAGAAAAGCTCCATTGTCTATTGAAACGGTGTCAAATGATAGCTCTAGTCACACTGGAACAGACCATGTGTGCTACATTACTGAGAATGTCCTATTTAACTAGCTTTTAGCCCTCTAAACTGGGTCGTTTTTGTATCAAATTCAATTTAGCTTTGTTTCAAATTTGTCTGGGGGTGCATAAAAATCGCAGAAAAGCTCCATTGTCTATTGAAACGGTGTCAAATGATAGCTCTAGTCAAACTGGAACAGACCATGTGTGCTACATTACTGAGAATGTCCTATTTAACTAGCTTTTAGCCCTCTAAACTGGGTCGTTTTTGTATCAAATTCAATTTAGCTTTGTTTGTCAAATTTGTCTGAGGGTGCATAAAAATCGCAGAAAAGCTCCATTGTCTATTGAAACGGTGTCAAATGATAGCTCTAGTCACACTGGAACAGACCATGTGTGCTACATTACTGAGAATGTCCTATTTAACTAGCTTTTAGCCCTCTAAACTGGGTCGTTTTTGTAGTAAATTCAATTTAGCTTTGTTTGTCAAATTTGTCTGGGGGTGCATAAAAATCGCAGAAAAGCTCCATTGTCTATTGAAACGGTTGTTACGCACGCCTCTAGAAAGAGGGAATGCAACACCCTGCTACAACTCAACTCTCCTTGTTGTGAATAAGGTAGGGAAGTGTAGGTGTGAACAAGTATGACGAATAGGCAGAGAATACCGTTAACAGGGAATTTATTCCTTCACGTGGTAAGGTTTGGGAAAAAGGGGCTGGACGGAACCAAAGCAAAGAAAGTAAATATCAAAGCCCCCTCGCCTACCTTACCTGACTACCCACTACTTACCTATCTAGCACCACCTGGTGCACTAACCAAAATACAGGGGATGGTCCGCCCAGGTCTTTCCTAGTGTGCATAGACAGCAAACTACTACGGGTATATGTATGCCCGCGGGCCTCTTGCCTAAACACTCCCTAGGTGCCTTCCCCTTCCCCCCTGGGAACAAATGAAACAGAATTACACAAATGTAAGTCAATAATCAAAACACTGCATCCTATTGACACACACAACCAATCAGCTCCCTCAGCAACAACGGACACAGTACATACCAAAATTCTTGGAAACAACCAACATGCTATAACCCTCAGCCATTAGCCTTGTCTCTCAGCAATCATCTCCTCTTCTGAGCAACAGAACTGGGGCTTATATAGCTTCAGAAGAAGTTAGTAATTGGAGACAGCTGCGTCCTGATGAGGGGGCGGGGTCAGCTCTCCAAACAATCAATGTTGATTGCCCAATCAGCTGCTTCGTTGAGAACTTCAGGAATCCATCTCCTGAAATACATACATGATAATACACAAACCACAACAGAAACTGGGGAACGTAACACGCCCAACACAAAAAATGCAAACATACAGTTTGCAATAACAAAAATCAACGCTTCCCCAGTTACTAAACCCGTGATAGAGCGTCGGCAACCACATTTGCCGAGCCCTTCACATAGGCTATCTGTACATTATATCCTTGTACAATCAGAGCCCACCGCATAAGGCGGCGGTTCTGATTGTACATTTGCTTTAAGAACACCAAAGGATTATGGTCCGTGAAGACCATTACAGGCAAGGCACTGGAACCCAGTAACTGTAATGCTAGCAATAAAGCCAGCGTTTCCTGTTCAATTGTGGAGTACCTTGACTGACACGAGTTGAACTTACGGGAGAAGAAACTGACGGGTCGATCCACTCCATCTTCATCTTCCTGCAAGAGAACCGCACCCACCCCCCACTATACTAGCGTCTACCTCCAACTTAAAAGGTTTGTCAAAGTTGGGGGCGGCAAGCACTGGGGCACTACAAAGTAGCGCTTTAGCGGACTCAAAAGCATAGTTACAGTCCTGGGACCACTTAAATGGTACCTTCGGACTAAGCAGAGATGAAAGGGGAGCTACTACCGTCGAGAAATTTTTACAGAAAGTACGATAGTAACCTACCATCCCCAGGAATCTGCGCAACTGGCGGCGAGTCGTGGGAGCAGGAAAAGCAACAATTGCTTCCACTTTGCCAGTTACTGGGCGCACTTGACCTCGTCCCACTTGTTTCCCTAAGTAAGTCACTGTAGCCTTCCCAAACTCACACTTGGCCAAATTGAGGGTTAAAGAAGCATTCGCCAACCGCTGAAACACACTTTTCAAGGTGGCGAAATGATCAGACCAAGTAGACGAATGTATTACCACATCGTCAAGATAAGCAGTACAATTTGGTACATCGGCAAAAACAATGTTAACTAACCGCTGAAAAGTAGCAGGTGCATTACACATTCCAAAGGGCATCACAGAATATTGTACGAGGTTATCTGGCGTAACGAAAGCCGAGATGTCAGAAGCTCGAGAGGTCAAAGGCACCTGCCAATAACCTTTTAGCAAATCTAATTTACTAACGTAAGCAGCAGAGCCAATTCTATCAATGCAGTCATCTAAGCGAGGTAGAGGAAAAGAATCAGTCTTTGTAACGGCATTTACTCGACGATAATCCGTACATAAGCGAGACGTACCGTCAGGCTTAGGAACAAGAATACACGGGGAACTCCAGGAGCTGTTACTGGGTTTTGCCATGTCATTCTGTAATAAATAAGCTACCTCACTTTTCATTACCTCCCTTTTCTTTGCATTAACCCGGTACGGATGCTGACTTATAGGAACAGCGTCCCCCACATCCACGTCATGTTCCAAGATGGACGTGCGACTTGGAACATCCTGAAACACAGTGAGAAAACTGTTTATCAATAAGATAAGATCCTTAGTTTGGTCTTTATCCAAATGTTCCATTTGAGATGGTAACTTTTTCAGCATCTCTGAATTACATAAGCGTTCACACTGCTGTAACGTATGGCGTAACTCCAACCCATCCTCCTTATCCTCCTCTAGATACCAGCCAGGCTTCAGCACCACCGCAGCCACACTGGAAACGGCGGGCTGGACAGGCTTTCTTGAGGAGCTGTTGGGAGAATCACGCATATAATATGCTTTCAGCATGTTAACATGACACATTCGGGAAGAACGCCTCCGATCTGGGGTCTTTATCACATAATTGGTGTCACTGAGTTTCTTTTCCACAAGATATGGTCCAGAAAAACGTGCTGACAGAGATGAGCCAGGGATTGGCAACAAAACTAAAACTTGATCACCTGGTGCAAAAGAACGGCCAACAGCCTTTTTGTCATAATGCAACTTCATGCGTTTTTGAGTAGAGGAAAGAGACTTTTGGGCTAATGCACCTGCAGCGTGCAGTCTCTCCCGCATCTTACTGACATAATCCAACACATTTTTAGGGGCGCTACTGGGTGTAGGAGATAAGATATGCTCCTTCAAAACCTTTAGCGGACCCCGTGGGGTGTGTCCAAACACAAGGTCAGCAGGGCTGAACCCTAAGGACTCTTGTATTGTTTCCCTAATAGCAAATAAGACAAAGGGCACCCCCTCATCCCAATCAGTACTGGTATCCATGCAATACTTGCGTAGCATTGCCTTCAGCGTCTGATGCCAGCGTTCGAGAGCCCCTTGACTCTCTGGATGATACGGACTGGAGACCTGATGGGAAATACACAGCGTCTTTAACACACTAGAGAACAGCTTTGACATAAAGTTGGATCCCTGGTCAGTTTGGATTACTTTAGGGAGTCCAAACGTAGAGAAGAACTTCACTAATGCCTTCACCACAGTCTTAGCCGTTATTGTCCGTAGAGGAATAGCCTCTGGGTATCGAGTAGCACTGCACATTATTGTTAGTAAGAACTGGTTACCTGACCTGGTTTTCGGCAATGGACCTACACAATCAATTATCACTTTTTCAAACGGTTCCCCCACCACAGGAATCGGGCATAGCGGCGCACGTGGAACTGTTTGATTCGCTTTCCCAGTGAGTTGACATACGTGGCATGTCTTACAGAATTGGACAACGTCAGACTTCAAACCTGGCCAAAAAAATGTCGAAGGACTCGGTTATAAGTCTTCGTGATCCCTAAGTGTCCGGACCACGCCTGGTCATGGGCGAGTGACAGCACCTGCTGTCGGAATGGTGTAGGAACAACCACTTGACACACTTCACTCCAGTCACTAACGGTGTCATGAGCTGCCCATTTACGCATCAAAACTCCTGCTTCCATAAAGTAGGCAGTCTCTTTAGTTTTAGCTTCCTCAATGGAAGTTACCGAAGCAAAACACTTGCGAAGACTGATGTCTCCCTTTTGACATTCATTCACCTTCTCGGGGGTGACAGTCAAAAGAATGTCATGTAATTGGGGCGCGATTTCACTTCCCCTGGGCTGTTTGTCAGAGGTGATCAGCTTCTTAGAGGTAGTACACAACCCATCCTCTTGATCAACTTCTTTAAACAAAACAGTTTTTGACAAATCTATCACGTCACCCATTTGTCTTGCCTGATCACGAGTGACAGCACAAGCGGGGAACACATGGGGATAACTCTGTGCCAACTCATTGGAGAGAGAGTGGTCACTTTTATCCAACACTTCCAATACGGGTACTACCTTTCCTCCAGCAATATCGTTACCCATTATAAAGGTCACACCTTTTACTGGCAACTTAGGACGTACCCCTACTCTGAATATTCCACTGATTAACTCAGAGTGTACATTCACAAAGTGCAACGGCACTGGGACAAAACCCATTTCAATACCCTGAACTAACACACTGGAACCACAGTATGTATTGTCGGATAAGGGCAACACATCAACCAATATAAATGACTGCGCCGCCCCTGTATCTCTAAGGATTTTAACAGGACGCCGAGATGCTTCGTCATTCGCTATGGACACAAACCCCTCAAAAATGAACGGTTCGTAACTGCGGTCGGGTACTGAGACTTTCAAACTACATTTACTCTGAGGCACCTGTTTTGTTTCAGACCTCACAACAGTACGAATTAGCCCAACACCTGTTGGCGGCTTGGCACGAAAAAGGCATCCCTTGTTTGCGTTTTAGTAGGAAGCAATCATTAATCACATGTCCCACTTTATGACAATAGAAACAGGGACGCTCATTTTTCTGGCGTGCTTGATATACTGTGGGCCGACTGGGACTAAAAGTAGGCAACTCAGTAGCTCTACTCTCAGTATGAGCCGAAAACACACTCGTGCGTCAACACAAACTCATCTGCCAACACAGACGCTTCTGACAGGGAGGATACTTTCTGTTCATTTAGGTATACTACAATGCGTTCGGGTAAGCAATTTTTAAACTCTTCCAACAAAATTAACTCCCGGAGAGAGTTGAAATCATTTACCTTACTAGCAGCATGCCATTTATCAAACAGATTTCCCTTGTCTCTAGCAAATTCCACATAAGTCTTACTAGGAGACTTTCTATGAGACCTAAATCTCTGTCGGTATGCCTCAGGCACAAGCTCATAAGCACGAAGAACGGTAGCTTTGACCACTTCATAGTTCAAACTATCTTCCAAAGGTAGCGCTGATAAAACCTCTTGGGCTTTTCCAGTTAATTTACACTGAAGTAATAAGCACCATACTTCTTCAGGCCATTTCAAGGCTACGGCTATACGTTCAAACACACAAAAATAGGAGTCAACCTCTGATTCTCTAAACAAAGGTACTAAGGCAATCTGCCTACTAATGTCAAACGTGTTGGAAGCTCCAGCTGGTGAGGACGACTCACTAACAGGCACAGTAGGAACAAAGGCTAGCCTCGCTGTCTCTGCCTCCAATTCCATTTGGCGCATTTTGAAATCCATCTGCCGCTGTTCTCTTTCTTTTTCAGCCTCTATTTTACAGATTTCTAACTGCCGCTGTTCTCTTTCTTTTTCAGCCTCTATTTTCAGCAATCATCTCCTCTTCTGAGCAACAGAACTGGGGCTTATATAGCTTCAGAAGAAGTTAGTAATTGGAGACAGCTGCGTCCTGATAAGGGGGCGGGGTCAGCTCTCCAAACAATCAATGTTGATTGCCCAATCAGCTGCTCGTTGAGAACTTCAGGAATCCATCTCCTGAAATACATACATGATAATACACAAACCACAACAGAAACTGGGGAACGTAACAACGGTGTCAAATGATAGCTCTAGTCACACTGGAACAGACCATGTGTGCTACATTACTGAGAATGTCCTATTTAACTAGCTTTTAGCCCTCTAAACTGGGTCGTTTTTGTATCAAATTCAATTTAGCTTTGTTTGTCAAATTTGTCTGAGGGTGCATAAAAATCGCAGAAAAGCTCCATTGTCTATTGAAACGGTGTCAAATGATAGCTCTAGTCACACTGGAACAGACCATGTGTGCTACATTAGTGAGAATGTCCTATTTAACTAGCTTTTAGCCCTCTAAACTGGGTCGTTTTTGTAGTAAATTCAATTTAGCTTTGTTTGTCAAATTTGTCTGGGGGTGCAGAAAAAATGCAGAAAAGCTCCATTGTCTATTGAAACGGTGTCAAATGATAGCTCTAGTCACACTGGAACAGACCATGTGTGCTACATTACTGAGAATGTCCTATTTAACTAGATTTTAGCCCTCTAAACTGGGTCGTTTTTGTAGTAAATTCAATTTAGCTTTGTTTGTCAAATTTGTCTTGGGGTGCATAAAAAATGCAGAAAAGCTCCATTGTCTATTGAAACGGTGTCAAATGATAGCTCTAGTCACACTGGAACAGACCATGTGTGCTACATTACTGAGAATGTCCTATTTAACTAGCTTTTAGCCCTCTAAACTGGGTCGTTTTTGTATCAAATTCAATTTAGCTTTGTTTGTCAAATTTGTCTGGGGGTGCATAAAAATCGCAGAAAAGCTCCATTGTCTATTGAAACGGTGTCAAATGATAGCTCTAGTCACACTGGAACAGACCATGTGTGCTACATTACTGAGAATGTCCTATTTAACTAGCTTTTAGCCCTCTAAACTGGGTCGTTTTTGTATCAAATTCAATTTAGCTTTGTTTGTCAAATTTGTCTGAGGGTGCATAAAAATCGCAGAAAAGCTCCATTGTCTATTGAAACGGTGTCAAATGATAGCTCTAGTCACACTGGAACAGACCATGTGTGCTACATTACTGAGAATGTCCTATTTAACTAGCTTTTAGCCCTCTAAACTGGGTCGTTTTTGTAGTAAATTCAATTTAGCTTTGTTGTCAAATTTGTCTGGGGGTGCATAAAAATCGCAGAAAAGCTCCATTGTCTATTGAAACGATGTCAAATGATAGCTCTAGTCACACTGGAACAGACCATGTGTGCTACATTACTGAGAATGTCCTATTTAACTAGCTTTTAGCCCTCTAAACTGGGTCGTTTTTGTATCAAATTCAATTTAGCTTTGTTTGTCAAATTTGTCTGAGGGTGCATAAAAATCGCAGAAAAGCTCCATTGTCTATTGAAACGGTGTCAAATGATAGCTCTAGTCACACTGGAACAGACCATGTGTGCTACATTACTGAGAATGTCCTATTTAACTAGCTTTTAGCCCTCTAAACTGGGTCGTTTTTGTAGTAAATTCAATTTAGCTTTGTCAAATTTGTCTGGGGGTGCATAAAAATCGCAGAAAAGCTCCATTGTCTATTGAAACGGTGTCAAATGATAGCTCTAGTCACACTGGAACAGACCATGTGTGCTACATTACTGAGAATGTCCTATTTAACCTCTATGGGACCGGCGGGACGAATTCGTCCCACCTACGTAACAGCCACTGCCAGCCTGTGGCGCGATTTTCAAAATCTTCAAAATCCTATTACTTCAATTTCTCAAACATATGACTATTTTACAGCCATTTAAAGATAAGACTCTCGTTAATCTAACCACACTGTCCGATTTCAAAAAGGCTTTACAACGAAAGCAAAACATTAGATTATGTCAGCAGAGTACCAAGCCAGAAATAATCAGACACCCATTTTTCAAGCCAGCATATAATGTCACCAAAACCCAGAAGACAGCTAAATGCAGCACTCACCTTTGATGATCTTCATCAGATGACAACCCTAGGACATTATGTTATACAATACATGCATGTTTTGTTCAATCAAGTTCATATTTATATCAAAAAACAGCTTTTTACATTAGCATGTGACGTTCAGAACTAGCATACCCCCGCAAACTTACGGGGAATTCGCTAACATTTTACTAAATTACTCACGATAAACGTTCACAAAAAGCATAACAATTATTTTAAGAATTATAGATACAGACCTCCTCTATGCACTCGATATGTCCGATTTTAAAATAGCTTTTTGGTGAAAGCACATTTTGCAATATTCTAAGTACATAGCCCAGGCATCACGGGCTCGCTATTTAGACACCCGGCAAGTTTAGCACTCACCATAATCATATTTACTATTATAAAAATGTCATTACCTTTTGTTGTCTTCGTCAGAATGCACACCCAGGACGTCTACTTCAATAACAAATGTTGGTTTGGTCCAAAATAATCCATCGTTATATCCGAATAGCGGCGTTTTGTTCGTATGCGTTCCAGACACTATCCGAAATAGTAAAGAAGTGTCGCGCGCTTGGCGCAATTCCTGACAATAAAATTCAAAGTATTCCATTGCCGTACGTCGAAGCATGTCAACCGCTGTTTAAAATCAATTTTTACGTCATTTTTCTCGTAGAAAAGCGATAATATTCCGACAGGGAATCTCCTTTTCGGCAAACAGAGGAAAAAATCCCAAAGGCGGGGGCGGTCGGGGTCACGCGCATAAGCTAGTGTCTCTTGATGGGCCACTTGAGAAAGGCGATAATGTGTTTCAGCCTGGGGCTGGAATGACGACATTCTCTTTTTTCCCGGGCTCTGAGAGCCTATGGAAGACGTGGGAAGTGTCACGTTAGAGCAGAGATCCTTAGTAAATGATAGAGATGGCAAAGAAGTTCCAGAAATGGTCAGACAGGCCACTTCCTGTAAAGGAATCTCTCAGGTTTTGACCTGCCATTTGAGTTCTGTTATACTCACAGACACCATTCAAACAGTTTTAGAAAATTTAGGGTGTTTTCTATCCATATGTAATAAGTATATGCATATTCTAGTTACTGAGTAGGAGTGGTAACCAGATTAAATCGGGTATGTTTTTTATCCAGCCGTGTCAATGCTGCCCCCTAGCCCTAACAGGTTAACTAGCTTTTAGCCCTCTAAACTGGGTCGTTTTTGTATTAAATTCAATTTAGCTTTGTTTGTCAAATTTGTCTGGGGGTGCATAAAAATCGCAGAAAAGCTCCATTGTCTATTGAAACGATGTCAAATGATAGCTCTAGTCACACTGGAACAGACCATGTGTGCTACATTACTGAGAATGTCCTATTTAACTAGCTTTTAGCCCTCTAAACTGGGTCGTTTTTGTAGTAAATTCAATTTAGCTTTGTTTGTCAAATTTGTCTGGGGGTGCATAAAAATCGCAGAAAAGCTCCATTGTCTATTGAAACGGTGTCAAATGATAGCTCTAGTCACACTGGAACAGACCATGTGTGCTACATTACTGAGAATGTCCAATTTAACTAGCTTTTAGCCCTCTAAACTGGGTCGATTTTGTAGTCAAATTCAATTTAGCTTTGTTTGTCAAATTTGTCTGAGGGTGCATAAAAATCGCAGAAAAGCTCCATTGTCTATTGAAACGATGTCAAATGATAGCTCTAGTCACACTGGAACAGACCATGTGTGCTACATTACTGAGAATGTCCTATTTAACTAGCTTTTAGCCCTCTAAACTGGGTCGTTTTTTTATCAAATTCAATTTAGCTTTGTTTGTCAAATTTGTCTGAGGGTGCATAAAAATCACAGAAAAGCTCCATTGTCTATTGAAACGGTGTCAAATGATAGCTCTAGTCACACTGGAACAGACCATGTGTGCTACATTACTGAGAATGTTCTATTTAACTAGCTTTTAGCCCTCTGAACTGGGTCGTTTTTGTATCAAATTCAATTTAGCTTTGTTTGTCAAATTAGTCTGGGGGTGCATAAAAATCGCAGAAAAGCTCCATTGTCTATTGAAACGGTGTCAAATGATAGCTCTAGTCACACTGGAACAGACCATGTGTGCTACATTACTGAGAATGTCCTATTTAACTAGCTTTTAGCCCTCTAAACTGGGTCGTTTTTGTAGTAAATTCAATTTAGCTTTGTTTGTCAAATTTGTCTGGGGGTGCATAAAAATCGCAGAAAAGCTCCATTGTCTATTGAAACGGTGTCAAATGATAGCTCTAGTCACACTGGAACAGACCATGTGTGCTACATTACTGAGAATGTCCTATTTAACTAGCTTTTAGCCCTCTAAACTGGGTCGTTTTTGTAGTAAATTCAATTTAGCTTTGTTTGTCAAATTTGTCTGAGGGTGCCTAAAAATCGCAGAAAAGCTCCATTGTCTATTGAAACGGTGTCAAATGATAGCTCTAGTCACACTGGAACAGACCATGTGTGCTACATTACTGAGAATGTCCTATTTAACTAGCTTTTAGCCCTCTAAACTGGGTCGTTTTTGTTCAATTTAGCTTGTGTCAAATTTGTCTGGGGGTGCATAAAAATCGCAGAAAAGCTCCATTGTCTATTGAAACGATGTCAAATGATAGCTCTAGTCACACTGGAACAGACCATGTGTGCTACATTACTGAGAATGTCCTATTTAACTAGCTTTTAGCCCTCTAAACTGGGTCGTTTTTGTAGTAAATTCAATTTAGCTTTGTTTGTCAAATTTGTCTGAGGGTCCATAAAAATCGCAGAAAAGCTCCATTGTCTATTGAAACGGTGTCAAATGATAGCTCTAGTCACACTGGAACAGACCATGTGTGCTACATTACTGAGAATGTCCTATTTAACTAGCTTTTAGCCCTCTAAACTGGGTCGTTTTTGTATCAAATTCAAATTAGCTTTGTTTGTCAAATTTGTCTGAGGGTGCATAAAAATCGCAGAAAAGCTCCATTGTCTATTGAAACGGTGTCAAATGATAGCTCTAGTCACACTGGAACAGACCATGTGTGCTACATTACTGAGAATGTCCTATTTAACTAGCTTTTAGCCCTCTAAACTGGGTCGTTTTTGTAGTAAATTCAATTTAGCTTTGTTTGTCAAATTTGTCTGGGGGTGCATAAAAATCGCAGAAAAGCTCCATTGTCTATTGAAACGGTGTCAAATGATAGCTCTAGTCACACTGGAACAGACCATGTGTGCTACATTACTGAGAATGTCCTATTTAACTAGCTTTTAGCCCTCTAAACTGGGTCGTTTTTGTAGTAAATTCAATTTAGCTTTGTTTGTCAAATTTGTCTGGGGGTGCATAAAAATCGCAGAAAAGCTCCATTGTCTATTGAAACGGTGTCAAATGATAGCTCTAGTCACACTGGAACAGACCATGTGTGCTACATTACTGAGAATGTCCTATTTAACTAGCTTTTAGCCCTCTAAACTGGGTCGTTTTTGTATCAAATTCAATTTAGCTTTGTTTGTCAAATTTGTTTGAGGTTGCATAAAAATCGCAGAAAAGCTCCATTGTCTATTGAAACGGTGTCAAATGATAGCTCTAGTCACACTGGAACAGACCATGTGTGCTACATTACTGAGAATGTCCTATTTAACTAGCTTTTAGCCCTCTAAACTGGGTCGTTTTTGTATCAAATTCAATTTAGCTTTGTTTGTCAAATTTGTCTGGGGGTGCATAAAAATCGCAGAAAAGCTCCATTGTCTATTGAAACGGTGTCAAATGATAGCTCTAGTCACACTGGAACAGACCATGTGTGCTACATTACTGAGAATGTCCTATTTAACTAGCTTTTAGCCCTCTAAACTGGGTCGTTTTTGTAGTAAATTCAATTTAGCTTTGTTTGTCAAATTTGTCTGGGGGTGCCTAAAAATCGCAGAAAAGCTCCATTGTCTATTGAAACGGTGTCAAATGATAGCTCTAGTCACACTGGAACAGACCATGTGTGCTACATTACTGAGAATGTCCTATTTAACTAGCTTTTAGCCCTCTAAACTGGGTCGTTTTTGTGTCAAATTTGTCTGGGGGTGCATAAAAATCGCAGAAAAGCTCCATTGTCTATTGAAACGGTGTCAAATGATAGCTCTAGTCACACTGGAACAGACCATGTGTGCTACATTACTGAGAATGTCCTATTTAACTAGCTTTTAGCCCTCTAAACTGGGTCGTTTTTTTATCAAATTCAATTTAGCTTTGTTTGTCAAATTTGTCTGAGGGTGCATAAAAATCGCAGAAAAGCTCCATTGTCTATTGAAACGGTGTCAAATGATAGCTCTAGTCACACTGGAACAGACCATGTGTGCTACATTACTGAGAATGTCCTATTTAACTAGCTTTTAGCCCTCTAAACTGGGTCGTTTTTGTATCAAATTCAAATTAGCTTTGTTTGTCAAATTTGTCTGAGGGTGCATAAAAATCGCAGAAAAGCTCCATTGTCTATTGAAACGGTGTCAAATGATAGCTCTAGTCACACTGGAACAGACCATGTGTGCTACATTACTGAGAATGTCCTATTTAACTAGCTTTTAGCCCTCTAAACTGGGTCGTTTTTGTAGTAAATTCAATTTAGCTTTGTTTGTCAAATTTGTCTGGGGGTGCATAAAAATCGCAGAAAAGCTCCATTGTCTATTGAAACGGTGTCAAATGATTGCTCTAGTCACACTGGAACAGACCATGTGTGCTACATTACTGAGAATGTCCTATTTAACTAGCTTTTAGCCCTCTAAACTGGGTCGTTTTTGTAGTAAATTCAATTTAGCTTTGTTTGTCAAATTTGTCTGGGGGTGCATAAAAATCGCAGAAAAGCTCCATTGTCTATTGAAACGGTGTCAAATGATAGCTCTAGTCACACTGGAACAGACCATGTGTGCTACATTACTGAGAATGTCCTATTTAACTAGCTTTTAGCCCTCTAAACTGGGTCGTTTTTGTATCAAATTCAATTTAGCTTTGTTTGTCAAATTTGTCTGAGGGTGCATAAAAATCGCAGAAAAGCTCCATTGTCTATTGAAACGGTGTCAAATGAATAGCTCTAGTCACACTGGAACAGACCATGTGTGCTACATTACTGAGAATGTCCTATTTAACTAGCTTTTAGCCCTCTAAACTGGGTCGTTTTTGTAGTAAATTCAATTTAGCTTTGTTGTCAAATTTGTCTGGGGGTGCATAAAAATCGCAGAAAAGCTCCATTGTCTATTGAAACGGTGTCAAATGATAGCTCTAGTCACACTGGAACAGACCATGTGTGCTACATTACTGAGAATGTCCTATTTAACTAGCTTTTAGCCCTCTAAACTGGGTCGTTTTTGTAGTAAATTCAATTTAGCTTTGTGTCAAATTTGTCTGTGGGGTGCATAAAAATCGCAGAAAAGCTCCATTGTCTATTGAAACGGTGTCAAATGATAGCTCTAGTCACACTGGAACAGACCATGTGTGCTACATTACTGAGAATGTCCTATTTAACTAGCTTTTAGCCCTCTAAACTGGGTCGTTTTTGTAGTAAATTCAATTTAGCTTTGTTTGTCAAATTTGTCTGGGGGTGCATAAAAATCGCAGAAAAGCTCCATTGTCTATTGAAACGGTGTCAAATGATTGCTCTAGTCACACTGGAACAGACCATGTGTGCTACATTACTGAGAATGTCCTATTTAACTAGCTTTTAGCCCTCTAAACTGGGTCGTTTTTGTAGTAAATTCAATTTAGCTTTGTTTGTCAAATTTGTCTGGGGGTGCATAAAAATCGCAGAAAAGCTCCATTGTCTATTGAAACGGTGTCAAATGATAGCTCTAGTCACACTGGAACAGACCATGTGTGCTACATTACTGAGAATGTCCTATTTAACTAGCTTTTAGCCCTCTAAACTGGGTCGTTTTTGTATCAAATTCAATTTAGCTTTGTTTGTCAAATTTGTCTGAGGGTGCATAAAAATCGCAGAAAAGCTCCATTGTCTATTGAAACGGTGTCAAATGAATGCTCTAGTCACACTGGAACAGACCATGTGTGCTAAATTACTGAGAATGTCCTATTTAACTAGCTTTTAGCCCTCTAAACTGGGTCGTTTTTGTAGTAAATTCAATTTAGCTTTGTGTCAAATTTGTCTGGGGTGCATAAAAATCGCAGAAAAGCTCCATTGTCTATTGAAACGGTGTCAAATGATAGCTCTAGTCACACTGGAACAGACCATGTGTGCTACATTACTGAGAATGTCCTATTTAACTAGCTTTTAGCCCTCTAAACTGGGTCGTTTTTGTAGTAAATTCAATTTAGCTTTGTTGTCAAATTTGTCTGGGGGTGCATAAAAATCGCAGAAAAGCTCCATTGTCTATTGAAACGGTGTCAAATGATAGCTCTAGTCACACTGGAACAGACCATGTGTGCTACATTACTGAGAATGTCCTATTTAACTAGCTTTTAGCCCTCTAAACTGGGTCGTTTTTGTAGTAAATTCAATTTAGCTTTGTTTGTCAAATTTGTCTGGGGGTGCATAAAAATCGCAGAAAAGCTCCATTGTCTATTGAAACGGTGTCAAATGATAGCTCTAGTCACACTGGAACAGACCATGTGTGCTACATTACTGAGAATGTCCTATTTAACTAGCTTTTAGCCCTCTAAACTGGGTCGTTTTTGTAGTAAATTCAATTTAGCTTTGTTTGTCAAATTTGTCTGGGGGTGCATAAAAATCGCAGAAAAGCTCCATTGTCTATTGAAACGGTGTCAAATGATAGCTCTAGTCACACTGGAACAGACCATGTGTGCTACATTACTGAGAATGTCCTATTTAACTAGCTTTTAGCCCTCTAAACTGGGTCGTTTTTGTATCAAATTCAATTTAGCTTTGTTTGTCAAATTTGTCTGAGGGTGCATAAAAATCGCAGAAAAGCTCCATTGTCTATTGAAACGGTGTCAAATGATAGCTCTAGTCACACTGGAACAGACCATGTGTGCTACATTACTGAGAATGTCCTATTTAACTAGCTTTTAGCCCTCTAAACTGGGTCGTTTTTGTAGTAAATTCAATTTAGCTTTGTTTGTCAAATTTGTCTTGGGGTGCATAAAAAATGCAGAAAAGCTCCATTGTCTATTGAAACGGTGTCAAATGATAGCTCTAGTCACACTGGAACAGACCATGTGTGCTACATTACTGAGAATGTCCTATTTAACTAGCTTTTAGCCCTCTAAACTGGGTCGTTTTTGTAGTAAATTCAATTTAGCTTTGTCAAATTTGTCTGGGGGTGCATAAAAATCGCAGAAAAGCTCCATTGTCTATTGAAACGGTGTCAAATGATAGCTCTAGTCAAACTGGAACAGACCATGTGTGCTACATTACTGAGAATGTCCAATTTAACTAGCTTTTAGCCCTCTAAACTGGGTCGATTTGTATCAAATTCAATTTAGCTTTGTTTGTCAAATTTGTCTGAGGGTGCATAAAAAAAAATCGCAGAAAAGCTCCATTGTCTATTGAAACGATGTCAAATGATAGCTCTAGTCACACTGGAACAGACCATGTGTGCTACATTACTGAGAATGTCCTATTTAACTACCTTTTAGCCCTCTAAACTGGGTCGTTTTTTTATCAAATTCAATTTAGCTTTGTTTGTCAAATTTGTCTGAGGGTGCATAACAATCGCAGAAAAGCTCCATTGTCTATTGAAACGGTGTCAAATGATAGCTCTAGTCACACTGGAACAGACCATGTGGGCTACATTACTGAGAATGTCCTATTTAACTAGCTTTTAGCCCTCTAAACTGGGTCGTTTTTGTAGCAAATTCAATTTAGCTTTGTTTGTCAAATTTGTCTGAGGGTGCATAAAAATCGCAGAAAAGCTCCATTGTCTATTGAAACGGTGTCAAATGATAGCTCTAGTCACACTGGAACAGACCATGTGTGCTACATTACTGAGAATGTCCTATTTAACTAGCTTTTAGCCCTCTAAACTGGGTCGTTTTTGTAGCAAATTCAATTTAGCTTTGTGTCAAATTTGTCTGGGGGTGCATAAAAATCGCAGAAAAGCTCCATTGTCTATTGAAACGGTGTCAAATGATAGCTCTAGTCACACTGGAACAGACCATGTGTGCTACATTACTGAGAATGTCCTATTTAACTAGCTTTTAGCCCTCTAAACTGGGTCGTTTTTGTATCAAATTCAATTTAGCTTTGTTTGTCAAATTTGTCTGAGGGTGCATAAAAATCGCAGAAAAGCTCCATTGTCTATTGAAACGGTGTCAAATGATAGCTCTAGTCACACTGGAACAGACCATGTGGGCTACATTACTGAGAATGTCCTATTTAACTAGCTTTTAGCCCTCTAAACTGGGTCGTTTTTGTAGTAAATTCAATTTAGCTTTGTTTGTCAAATTTGTCTGAGGGTGCATAAAAATCGCAGAAAAGCTCCATTGTCTATTGAAACGGTGTCAAATGATAGCTCTAGTCACACTGGAACAGACCATGTGTGCTACATTACTGAGAATGTCCTATTTAACTAGCTTTTAGCCCTCTAAACTGGGTCGTTTTTGTAGTCAAATTCAATTTAGCTTTGTTTGTCAAATTTGTCTGGGGGTGCATAAAAATTGCAGAAAAGCTCCATTGTCTATTGAAACGGTGTCAAATGATAGCTCTAGTCACACTGGAACAGACCATGTGTGCTACATTACTGAGAATGTCCTATTTAACTAGCTTTTAGCCCTCTAAACTGGGTCGTTTTTGTAGTAAATTAGATTTAGCTTTGTTTGAATAATTTGTCTGGGGGTGCATAAAAATCGCAGAAAAGCTCCATTGTCTATTGAAACGGTGTCAAATGATAGCTCTAGTCACACTGGAACAGACCATGTGTGCTACATTACTGAGAATGTCCTATTTAACTAGCTTTTAGCCCTCTAAACTGGGTCGTTTTTGTATCAAATTCAAATTAGCTTTGTTTGTCAAATTTGTCTGAGGGTGCATAAAAATCGCAGAAAAGCTCCATTGTCTATTGAAACGGTGTCAAATGATAGCTCTAGTCACACTGGAACAGACCATGTGTGCTACATTACTGAGAATGTCCTATTTAACTAGCTTTTAGCCCTCTAAACTGGGTCGTTTTTGTAGTCAAATTCAAATTAGCTTTGTTTGTCAAATTTGTCTGAGGGTGCATAAAAATCGCAGAAAAGCTCCATTGTCTATTGAAACGGTGTCAAATGATAGCTCTAGTCACACTGGAACAGACCATGTGTGCTACATTACTGAGAATGTCCTATTTAACTAGCTTTTAGCCCTCTAAACTGGGTCGTTTTTGTAGTAAATTCAATTTAGCTTTGTTTGTCAAATTTGTCTGAGGGTGCATAAAAATCGCAGAAAAGCTCCATTGTCTATTGAAACGGTGTCAAATGATAGCTCTAGTCACACTGGAACAGACCATGTGTGCTACATTACTGAGAATGTCCTATTTAACTAGCTTTTAGCCCTCTAAACTGGGTCGTTTTTGTAGTCAAATTCAATTTAGCTTTGTTTGTCAAATTTGTCTGAGGGTGCATAAAAATCGCAGAAAAGCTCCATTGTCTATTGAAACGGTGTCAAATGATAGCTCTAGTCACACTGGAACAGACCATGTGTGCTACATTACTGAGAATGTCCTATTTAACTAGCTTTTAGCCCTCTAAACTGGGTCGTTTTTGTATCAAATTCAAATTAGCTTTGTTTGTCAAATTTGTCTGAGGGTGCATAAAAATCGCAGAAAAGCTCCATTGTCTATTGAAACGGTGTCAAATGATAGCTCTAGTCACACTGGAACAGACCATGTGGGCTACATTACTGAGAATGTCCTATTTAACTAGCTTTTAGCCCTCTAAACTGGGTCGTTTTTGTAGTAAATTCAATTTAGCTTTGTTTGTCAAATTTGTCTGAGGGTGCATAAAAATCGCAGAAAAGCTCCATTGTCTATTGAAACGGTGTCAAATGATAGCTCTAGTCACACTGGAACAGACCATGTGTGCTACATTACTGAGAATGTCCTATTTAACTAGCTTTTAGCCCTCTAAACTGGGTCGTTTTTGTATCAAATTCAATTTAGCTTTGTTTGTCAAATTTGTCTGAGGGTGCATAAAAATCGCAGAAAAGCTCCATTGTCTATTGAAACGGTGTCAAATGATAGCTCTAGTCACACTGGAACAGACCATGTGTGCTACATTACTGAGAATGTCCTATTTAACTAGCTTTTAGCCCTCTAAACTGGGTCGTTTTTGTAGTAAATTCAATTTAGCTTTGTGTGTCAAATTTGTCTGGGGGTGCATAAAAATCGCAGAAAAGCTCCATTGTCTATTGAAACGGTGTCAAATGATAGCTCTAGTCACACTGGAACAGACCATGTGTGCTACATTACTGAGAATGTCCTATTTAACTAGCTTTTAGCCCTCTAAACTGGGTCGTTTTTGTAGTAAATTCAATTTAGCTTTGTTTGTCAAATTTGTCTGAGGGTGCATAAAAATCGCAGAAAAGCTCCATTGTCTATTGAAACGGTGTCAAATGATAGCTCTAGTCACACTGGAACAGACCATGTGTGCTACATTACTGAGAATGTCCTATTTAACTAGCTTTTAGCCCTCTAAACTGGGTCGTTTTTGTAGTAAATTAGATTTAGCTTTGTTTGAATAATTTGTCTGGGGGTGCATAAAAATCGCAGAAAAGCTCCATTGTCTATTGAAACGGTGTCAAATGATAGCTCTAGTCACACTGGAACAGACCATGTGTGCTACATTACTGAGAATGTCCTATTTAACTAGCTTTTAGCCCTCTAAACAGGGTCGTTTTTGTATCAAATTCAATTTAGCTTTGTTTGTCAAATTTGTCTGAGGGTGCATAAAAATCGCAGAAAAGCTCCATTGTCTATTGAAACGGTGTCAAATGATAGCTCTAGTCACACTGGAACAGACCATGTGTGCTACATTACTGAGAATGTCCTATTTAACTAGCTTTTAGCCCTCTAAACTGGGTCGTTTTTGTAGTAAATTCAATTTAGCTTTGTTTGTCAAATGTGTCTGGGGGTGCATAAAAATCGCAGAAAAGCTCCATTGTCTATTGAAACCGTGTCAAATGATAGCTCTAGTCACACTGGAACAGACCATGTGTGCTACATTACTGAGAATGTCCTATTTAACTAGCTTTTAGCCCTCTAAACTGGGTTGTTTTTGTATCAAATTCAATTTAGCTTTGTTTGTCAAATTTGTCTGAGGTTGCATAAAAATCGCAGAAAAGCTCCATTGTCTATTGAAACGGTGTCAAATGATAGCTCTAGTCACACTGGAACAGACCATGTGTGCTACATTACTGAGAATGTCCTATTTAACTAGCTTTTAGCCCTCTAAACTGGGTCGTTTTTGTAGTAAATTCAATTTAGCTTTGTTGTCAAATTTGTCTGGGGGTGCATAAAAATCGCAGAAAAGCTCCATTGTCTATTGAAACGATGTCAAATGATAGCTCTAGTCACACTGGAACAGACCATGTGTGCTACATTACTGAGAATGTCCTATTTAACTAGCTTTTAGCCCTCTAAACTGGGTCGTTTTTGTATCAAATTCAATTTAGCTTTGTTTGTCAAATTTGTCTGAGGGTGCATAAAAATCGCAGAAAAGCTCCATTGTCTATTGAAACGGTGTCAAATGATAGCTCTAGTCACACTGGAACAGACCATGTGTGCTACATTACTGAGAATGTCCTATTTAACTAGCTTTTAGCCCTCTAAACTGGGTCGTTTTTGTATCAAATTCAATTTAGCTTTGTTTGTCAAATTTGTCTGGGGGTGCATAAAAATCGCAGAAAAGCTCCATTGTCTATTGAAACGGTGTCAAATGATAGCTCTAGTCACACTGGAACAGACCATGTGTGCTACATTACTGAGAATGTCCTATTTAACTAGCTTTTAGCCCTCTAAACTGGGTCGTTTTTGTAGTAAATTCAATTTAGCTTTGTTTGTCAAATTTGTCTGGGGGTGCATAAAAAATCGCAGAAAAGCTCCATTGTCTATTGAAACGGTGTCAAATGATAGCTCTAGTCACACTGGAACAGACCATGTGTGCTACATTACTGAGAATGTCCTATTTAACTAGCTTTTAGCCCTCTAAACTGGGTCGTTTTTGTAGTAAATTCAATTTAGCTTTGTTGTCAAATTTGTCTGGGGGTGCATAAAAATCGCAGAAAAGCTCCATTGTCTATTGAAACGGTGTCAAATGATAGCTCTAGTCACACTGGAACAGACCATGTGTGCTACATTACTGAGAATGTCCTATTTAACTAGCTTTTAGCCCTCTAAACTGGGTCGTTTTTGTAGTAAATTCAATTTAGCTTTGTTTGTCAAATTTGTCTGGGGGTGCATAAAAATCGCAGAAAAGCTCCATTGTCTATTGAAACGGTGTCAAATGATAGCTCTAGTCACACTGGAACAGACCATGTGTGCTACATTACTGAGAATGTCCTATTTAACTAGCTTTTAGCCCTCTAAACTGGGTCGTTTTTGTAGTAAATTCAATTTAGCTTTGTTTGTCAAATTTGTCTGAGGGTGCATAAAAATTGCAGAAAAGCTCCATTGTCTATTGAAACGGTGTCAAATGATAGCTCTAGTCACACTGGAACAGACCATGTGTGCTACATTACTGAGAATGTCCTATTTAACTAGCTTTTAGCCCTCTAAACTGGGTCGTTTTTGTAGTAAATTAGATTTAGCTTTGTTTGAATAATTTGTCTGGGGGTGCATAAAAATCGCAGAAAAGCTCCATTGTCTATTGAAACGGTGTCAAATGATAGCTCTAGTCACACTGGAACAGACCATGTGTGCTACATTACTGAGAATGTCCTATTTAACTAGCTTTTAGCCCTCTAAACTGGGTCGTTTTTGTATCAAATTCAATTTAGCTTTGTTTGTCAAATTTGTCTGAGGGTGCATAAAAATCGCAGAAAAGCTCCATTGTCTATTGAAACGGTGTCAAATGATAGCTCTAGTCACACTGGAACAGACCATGTGTGCTACATTACTGAGAATGTCCTATTTAACTAGCTTTTAGCCCTCTAAACTGGGTCGTTTTTGTATCAAATTCAATTTAGCTTTGTTTGTCAAATTTGTCTGAGGTTGCATAAAAATCGCAGAAAAGCTCCATTGTCTATTGAAACGGTGTCAAATGATAGCTCTAGTCACACTGGAACAGACCATGTGTGCTACATTACTGAGAATGTCCTATTTAACTAGCTTTTAGCCCTCTAAACTGGGTCGTTTTTGTAGTAAATTCAATTTAGCTTTGTTTGTCAAATTTGTCTGGGGGTGCATAAAAATCGCAGAAAAGCTCCATTGTCTATTGAAACGATGTCAAATGATAGCTCTAGTCACACTGGAACAGACCATGTGTGCTACATTACTGAGAATGTCCTATTTAACTACCTTTTAGCCCTCTAAACTGGGTCGTTTTTGTATCAAATTCAATTTAGCTTTGTTTGTCAAATTTGTCTGAGGGTGCATAAAAATCGCAGAAAAGCTCCATTGTCTATTGAAACGGTGTCAAATGATAGCTCTAGTCACACTGGAACAGACCATGTGTGCTACATTACTGAGAATGTCCTATTTAACTAGCTTTTAGCCCTCTAAACTGGGTCGTTTTTGTATCAAATTCAATTTAGCTTTGTTTGTCAAATTTGTCTGGGGGTGCATAAAAATCGCAGAAAAGCTCCATTGTCTATTGAAACGGTGTCAAATGATAGCTCTAGTCACACTGGAACAGACCATGTGTGCTACATTACTGAGAATGTCCTATTTAACTAGCTTTTAGCCCTCTAAACTGGGTCGTTTTTGTAGTAAATTCAATTTAGCTTTGTTTGTCAAATTTGTCTGGGGGTGCATAAAAAATGCAGAAAAGCTCCATTGTCTATTGAAACGGTGTCAAATGATAGCTCTAGTCACACTGGAACAGACCATGTGTGCTACATTACTGAGAATGTCCTATTTAACTAGCTTTTAGCCCTCTAAACTGGGTCGTTTTTGTAGTAAATTCAATTTAGCTTTGTCAAATTTGTCTGGGGGTGCATAAAAATCGCAGAAAAGCTCCATTGTCTATTGAAACGGTGTCAAATGATAGCTCTAGTCACACTGGAACAGACCATGTGTGCTACATTACTGAGAATGTCCTATTTAACTAGCTTTTAGCCCTCTAAACTGGGTCGTTTTTGTATCAAATTCAATTTAGCTTTGTTTGTCAAATTTGTCTGAGGGTGCATAACAATCGCAGAAAAGCTCCATTGTCTATTGAAACGGTGTCAAATGATAGCTCTAGTCACACTGGAACAGACCATGTGGGCTACATTACTGAGAATGTCCTATTTAACTAGCTTTTAGCCCTCTAAACTGGGTCGTTTTTGTAGCAAATTCAATTTAGCTTTGTTTGTCAAATTTGTCTGAGGGTGCATAAAAATCGCAGAAAAGCTCCATTGTCTATTGAAACGGTGTCAAATGATAGCTCTAGTCACACTGGAACAGACCATGTGTGCTACATTACTGAGAATGTCCTATTTAACTAGCTTTTAGCCCTCTAAACTGGGTCGTTTTTGTATCAAATTCAATTTAGCTTTGTTTGTCAAATTTGTCTGAGGGTGCATAAAAATCGCAGAAAAGCTCCATTGTCTATTGAAACGGTGTCAAATGATAGCTCTAGTCACACTGGAACAGACCATGTGTGCTACATTACTGAGAATGTCCTATTTAACTAGCTTTTAGCCCTCTAAACTGGGTCGTTTTTGTAGTAAATTCAATTTAGCTTTGTTTGTCAAATTTGTCTGGGGGTGCATAAAAATCGCAGAAAAGCTCCATTGTCTATTGAAACGGTGTCAAATGATAGCTCTAGTCACACTGGAACAGACCATGTGTGCTACATTACTGAGAATGTCCTATTTAACTAGCTTTTAGCCCTCTAAACTGGGTCGTTTTTGTAGTAAATTCAATTTAGCTTTGTTTGTCAAATTTGTCTGAGGGTGCATAAAAATTGCAGAAAAGCTCCATTGTCTATTGAAACGGTGTCAAATGATAGCTCTAGTCACACTGGAACAGACCATGTGTGCTACATTACTGAGAATGTCCTATTTAACTAGCTTTTAGCCCTCTAAACTGGGTCGTTTTTGTAGTAAATTAAGATTTAGCTTTGTTTGAAAATTTGTCTGGGGGTGCATAAAAATCGCAGAAAAGCTCCATTGTCTATTGAAACGGTGTCAAATGATAGCTCTAGTCACACTGGAACAGACCATGTGTGCTACATTACTGAGAATGTCCTATTTAACTAGCTTTTAGCCCTCTAAACTGGGTTGTTTTTGTATCAAATTCAATTTAGCTTTGTTTGTCAAATTTGTCTGAGGTTGCATAAAAATCGCAGAAAAGCTCCATTGTCTATTGAAACGGTGTCAAATGATAGCTCTAGTCACACTGGAACAGACCATGTGTGCTACATTACTGAGAATGTCCTATTTAACTAGCTTTTAGCCCTCTAAACTGGGTCGTTTTTGTAGTAAATTCAATTTAGCTTTGTCAAATTTGTCTGGGGGTGCATAAAAATCGCAGAGAAGCTCCATTGTCTATTGAAACGGTGTCAAATGATAGCTCTAGTCACACTGGAACAGACCATGTGTGCTACAATACTGAGAATGTCCTATTTAACTAGCTTTTAGCCCTCTAAACTGGGTCGTTTTTGTATCAAATTCAATTTAGCTTTGTTTGTCAAATTTGTCTGGGGTGCATAAAAATCGCAGAAAAGCTCCATTGTCTATTGAAACGGTGTCAAATGATAGCTCTAGTCACACTGGAACAGACCATGTGTGCTACATTACTGAGAATGTCCTATTTAACTAGCTTTTAGCCCTCTAAACTGGGTCGTTTTTGTAGTAAATTCAATTTAGCTTTGTTTGTCAAATTTGTCTGGGGGTGCATAAAAATCGCAGAAAAGCTCCATTGTCTATTGAAACGGTGTCAAATGATAGCTCTAGTCACACTGGAACAGACCATGTGTGCTACATTACTGAGAATGTCCTATTTAACTAGCTTTTAGCCCTCTAAACTGCGTCGTTTTTGTATCAAATTCAATTTAGCTTTGTTTGTCAAATTTGTCTGGGGGTGCATAAAAATCGCAGAAAAGCTCCATTGTCTATTGAAACGGTGTCAAATGATAGCTCTAGTCACACTGGAACAGACCATGTGTGCTACATTACTGAGAATGTCCTATTTAACCTGTTAGGGCTAGGGGGCAGTATTGACACGGCTGGATAAAAAACATACCCGATTTAATCTGGTTACCACTCCTACCCAGTAACTAGAATATGCATATACTTATTACATATGGATAGAAAACACCCTAAATTTTCAAAAACTGTTTGAATGGTGTCTGTGAGTATAACAGAACTCAAATGGCAGGTCAAAACCTGAGAGATTCCTTTACAGGAAGTGGCCTGTCTGACCATTTCTTGAACTTCTTTTCCATCTCTATCATTTACTAAGGATCTCTGCTCTAACGTGACACTTCCCACGTCTTCCATAGGCTCTCAGAGCCCGAGAAAAAACAGAATGTCGTCATTCCAGCCCCAGGCTGAAACACATTATCGCCTTTCTCAAGTGGCCGATCAAGGGACACTGGGCTTATGCGCGTGACCCCGACCGCCCCCGCCTTTGGGATTTTTTCCTCTGTTTGCCGAAAAGGAGATTCCCTGTCGGAATATTATCGCTTTTCTACGAGAAAAATGTCGTAAAAATTGATTTTAAACAGCGGTTGACATGCTTCGAAGTACGGTAATGGAATATTTAGAATTTTATTGTCACGAATTGCGCCATGCGCGCGACACTTCTTTACTATTTCGGATAGTGTCTGGAACGCA
>NW_025550275.1:0-18743 GCF_905237065.1 Salmo salar | reverse complement strand
GGCAAAAACCTGACAAGGTTTCAGGCAGGAAGTGGCCTGTCTGACATGAGGTGTCCGTTCTTCTTGTCTCTGTTTATTGAAGAGTGAGGATCTTAGCTGTCCCGTGACACTTCCTACGGCTGCATAGGGTCTCAGAGGGGCGGCAAAAGCTGAATCGTACTACCCACGCTCTGGCTGAAACTTAAGTAATGCGTTTGGGTAGTGGCTGGTTACAGTGCACTGTGAGACTCAGGCGCGTGCCCGCGTCGACAGCTTTATTTACTTTCCTCAGTTTAGCTAAATGACATTCCCGGTCGAATATTATCGGCTTTTTTAACCTGTTGGGTCTGGGGGCAGCATTTGCCGTCTGATAAAAAATTATACCCGATTTAATCTGGTTACTAATCCTCCCAGTAACTAGAATATGCATATATTATTATATATATAAACACTCTCAGATTTCCACTGTTTGAATGGTGTCTGTATATAACAAACTCATTTGGCAGAGCAAAACCTAACATTTCAGAATGGATACCTGATGTGTTTATTACTTTAAACCTATCCCATTAAAACACGGGGTTTAGGAATATTTTGTCACTTCCTGTTGCTTCCACTAGATGTCACCAGCCTTTACAAAGTGTTTTGAGTCTTCTGGAGGGGATCTGACCAACAAGAGCCATGAACATGATGTCCCATTAGACGCCTGGCACGCGTTCTATTGGGTACCACGTTCCCATACGTTATAAAGAGTATGCATTCAAGTCCACCTTAAAATATTATTCAATTTTGTTAAAAAAAGACCTAATGATTTATGCTACTCACAACGTTTGACATGTTTGAACACGAAATATATTTTTCCCCTGCGTTCATAGCGACGGTCCGGCTGGCTTACATCATGTGCTAGCTAGACATTTTTGGACATAAATATAGTTTTTAACAAAACTACATTCATTATACCTGTATACTGGAATACATCTGATAAAAAATCAAGGTAATGGATTATTTACATAATATTTTCATTTTAATCTCCCCACATTCTAGTCTTATCCGTATTTTTTCTGGTCGCAGTACTCAGATTATTGCAAAGTGTGAATTTTCCCAGTAAGGTTATTTTTAAATCTGGCAAGTTGATTGCGTTCCAAGATGTAAATCTATAATTCTTTAAATGACAATATAATATTTTACCAATGTTTTCTATTTTAATTATTTAATTTTTATTTCTTGGGAAAATTTCCTCGACATCAATTCCATATATTGTTTTTGATATAAATATGAAGATAGAACTAAAAATGCATGCATTGTCTAACATAATGTCCTAGGAGTGTCATCTGATGGAGATTGTAAAAGGTTAGTGCATCATTTTAGCTGGTTTTTATGGTTTTGGTGACCCTGTCTTTGACTTGACAAAACATTACACACAACTCTTGTAAATGTACTGTCCTAACATACTCTAAATTTATGCTTTCTCCGTAAAACCTTTTTGAAATCGTAAAAACGTGGTTAGATTAAGGGAGATGTTTATCTTTCAAATGGTGTAAAATAGTTGTATTTTGAAAAATTTGAATTTTGACATTTATTTGGGATTCAAATTTGCCGCTCTTGAAATGCACCTGCTGTTGATGGAGTGCACCACGGGTGGCACGCTAGCGTCCCCACCTAGCCCCAAGAGGTTAAGAGAAAAATGGCTAAAATGGATTTTAAACAGCGGTTGACATGCCTCAAGATCCGGTAATGGAATATTTAGATTTTTTTGTCACGAATTGCGCTGCCGCGACCCTGATTTATACCATTTCAGATAGTGTCTGGGACGCTTACGAACAAAATGCCGCTATTCGGATATAACGATGGATTATTTTGGACCAAACCAACATTTGTTATTGAAGTAGCAGTCCTGGGAGTTGCATTTCTGACGAAGACAACAAAGGTAATTAAACTTTTATAATAGTAAATATGATTATGGTGAGTGCTAAACTTGCCGGGTGTCTAAATAGCTAGCCCGTGATGCCTGGGCTATGTACTTAGAATATTGCAAAATGTGCTTTCACCAAAAGCTATTTTAAAATCGGACATATCGAGTGCATAGAGGAGTTCTGTATCTATAATTCTTTAAATAATTGTTATGCTTTTTGTGAGCGTTTATTTGTGAATTGTTGTATCTGCACGAACCCAGTCTTTACTAAGAGTCATCCATACATCAATTGTCTTAAAATCATTTATTTACTAAACTAAGTAATTCACAGAAAGTATACAAACAGTAATTATCGTCACAAAGAATTGGTAGAGTAATGTGCCCTAGTGGTCTAAACAGGCGTGGCTGGTGTCTTGTGGAACAATGGGTCATAAAATGTTCAGCTGAGAATGCACACAGAGTTCATTAATATTAACAATTGATATGCTAATCCTTTGCACTGAAAGCTCACTCATTTGGGAACAATTGCAATCAATATATATTTCGCTCGTGTTTCGTCGGGATCCTTGTTGAAGAGTTGTTCTCTCTCTCTCTCTCTCTCTCTCTCTCTCTCTCTCTCTCTCTCTCTCTCTCTCTCTCTCTCTCTTCTCTCTCTCTCTCTCTCTCTCTCTCTCTCTCTCTCTCTCTCTCTCTCTCTCTCTCTCTCTCTCTCTCTCTCTCTCTCTCTCTCTGAATGGATCTTTCAAAGCGACATTCATTAATGTCGTCATAGAATGGATGTTTCCCGTTGGTCTTCGCGTTCAATGATATAATCAGGGTATAGTTTTATAGTGAACATGTCACATGAGCGCCTGGTCCTGTCTGTGTCCCTGGGGCGTGCCGATGACTGAGTTAAGCTTGGTACAGAAATACAATTCTATCACATTAACATCAGTACATTGCATCTCAATGTATTACAAATAGCTTTATCCTTATTAACCTCTATGGGCTAGGTGGGACGCTAGCGTGCCACCCGTAGTCCCACTCCATCAACAGCAGGTGCATTTCAAGAGCGGCAAATTTGAATCCAAATAAATGTCAAAATTCAAATTTTTCAAAAATACAACTATTTTACACCATTTGAAAGATAAACATCTCCTTAATCTAACCACGTTTTACGATTTCAAAAAGGTTTTCGGCGAAAGCATAAATTTAGAGTATGTTAGGACAGTACATTTACAAGAGTTGTGTGTAATGTTTTGTCAAGTCAAAGACAGGGTCACCAAAACCATAAAACCAGCTAAAATGATGCACTAACCTTTTACAATCTCCATCAGATGACACTCCTAGGACATTATGTTCCTAGACAATGCATGCATTTTTTAGTTCTATCAAGTTCATATTTATATCCAAAAACAGCTTTTACTATGGCATTGATGTTGAGGAAATCGTTTCCTCCAATAACCGACAGTCAAGTCAGCGTCACAAATTAAATAATTAAAATTAGAAAACATTGGTAAAATATTATATTGTCATTTAAAGAATTATAGATTTACATCTCTTGAACGCAATCAACTTGCGGTTTAAAAATAACCTTACTGGAAATCACACTTTGCAATAATCTAAGCACTGCGCCCCAGAAAAATACGCGTTGCGATACAGACTAGACATCATGTTGGGGAGATCTAAAATCGAAAATACTATGTAAATAATCCATTACCTTTGATTCTCTTCATCAGATGTCACTTCCAGGTATCACAGGTCCATAACGAATGTAGTTTTGTTCCAAAAAGCTCATCATTTATGTCCAAAAATCTCCGTCTTGTTCGCACATGATCTAAGCCAGCCGGACTTCTCGTCATGAACGAGGGGAAAAATATATTTCCGTTCGTTCAAACATGTCAAACGTTGTATAGCATAAATCATTAGGGCCTTTTTAACCAGAACATGAATAATATTCAAGGTGGACGAATGCATACTCTTTTACAACGTATTGAACGAGGGTACCCAACATGAACTCTAGCGCCAGGTGTCTAATGGGACATCATCGTTCCATGGCTCTTGTTCGGTCAGATCTCCCCTCCAGAAGACTCAAAACACTTTGTAAAGGCTGGTGACATCTAGTGGAAGCAATAGGAAGTGCCAAAATATTCCTAAACCCCTGTGTTTTTCAATGGGATAGGTTTAAAGTCAATACAACACATCAGGTATCCACTTCCTGTCAGAAAATGTCTCAGGGTTTTGCCTGCCAAATGAGTTCTGTTATACTCACAGACACCATTCAAACAGTTTTAGAAACTTTAGAGTGTTTTCTATCCATATATAATAAGTATATGCATATTCTAGTTACTGGGTAGGATTAGTAACCAGATTAAATCGGGTACATTTTTTTTATCCAGACGTGCAAATGCTGCCCCCTAGCCCTAACAGGTTAATACATTCTATACAACCATGTGGATGCAAGTCTCAAGGCTGAGGCTATTATATAAACCGTTTTATGGTAATATGGCTATATTGTCTCTTCTGAGTATCACAAAAATTGTACCAAGCGGACCAGTTCATAGCTGGATTCTTCACCAATCTTTCATACCTTCTCCAGAACCTAAATGTCATTCGGTTCCCCCATTCTGTGAGTTGGAAGAATTTCCTGTGTCTCTCTATGGGACATGTGGCAAGAGATTCTCCTCTTAGAGTTTTACAACCCCTTTCACACAGGGCCTGGGTAGGGGGAGGTAGGTTGGGGGGATGGTGCAAGGGGAGGGGGTCAACTGTCCTCCCTGTACTCAAAGAGGCCAACGTCATGACACCATGATGTAGGTTTGGCCAATTGGTGGCAAGCCAAAGGATTATATAGCTTCTGGTCAACGGCCGTAATGTAGTGATATTGCATTTTTATATCCATGGGACTATCAGATTTAACTAACTTTATAATACTTACAGTCTGGTTCAATGCAAGATGAAAACCATTTCAACTGTTAAAACCTCTTACATCTAGACGTTCCAGCTAAGCGGAACACCTGCTCCAATATCCAATGATAGGCGTGGCGCGAATTACAAATTCCTCAAAAATACAAAAACTTCAATTTTTCAAACATATGACTATTTCACAGCATTTTAAAGACAAGACTCTCCTTTATCTAACCACACTGTCCGATTTCAAAAAGGCTTTACAGCAAAAGCAAAACATTAGATTATGTCAGCAGAGTACCAAGCCAGAAATAATCAGACACCCATTTTTCAAGCTAGCATATAATGTCACAAAAACCCAGAAGACAGCTAAATGCAGCACTAACCTTTGATGATCTTCATCAGATGACACACCTAGGACATTATGTTATACAATACATGCATGTTTTGTTCAATCAAGTTCATATTTATATCAAAAAACAGCTTTTTACATTAGCATGTAACGTTCAGAACTAGCATACCCCCCGCAAACTTCCGGAGGAATTTGCTAATAATTTACTAAATTACTCACGATAAACGTTCACAAAAGCATAACAATTATTTTAAGAATTATAGATACAGAACTCCTCTATGCACTCGAGTATGTCCGATTTTAAAATAGCTTTTTGGTGAAAGCACATTTTGCAATATTCTAAGTACATAGCCCAGCCATCACGGGCTAGCTATTTAGACACCCGGCAAGTTTAGCACTCACCAATATCAGATTTACTATTATAAAAGTTTCATTACCTTTTGTTGTCTTCGTCAGAATGCACTCCCAGGACTGCCACTTCAATAACAAATGTTGCTTTGGTCCAAAATAATCCATCGTTATATCCGAATAGCGGCGTTTTGTTCGATGCGTCCCAGACACTATCCGAAATTTTAAATAAGGGTCGTGCGCATGGCGCAATTCGTGACAAAAAAATTCTAAATATTCCATTACCGTACTTCGAAGCATGTCAACCGCTGTTTAAAATCAATTTTTATGCCATTTTTCTCGTAGAAAAGCAATAATATTCCGACCGGGAATCTCCTTTTCGGCAAACAGAGGAAAAAATCTCAAAGACGGGGGCGGCCAGGTCACACGCCTAAGCCCACAGTCCCTTGATCGGCCACTTGAGAAAGGCGATAATGTGTTTCAGCCTGCGGCTGGGATGACGACATTCTGTCACGTTAGAGCAGAGATCCTTTGTAAAAGATAGAGATGGCAAAGAAGTTCCAGAAATGGTCAGACAGGCCACTTCCTGTAAAGGAATCTCTCAGGTTTTGACCTGCCATTTGAGTTCTGTTATACTCACAGACACCATTCAAACAGTTTTAGAAACTTTAGGGTATTTTCTATCCATATATAATAAGTATATGCATATTCTAGTTACTCGGTAGGATTAGTAACCAGATTAAATCGGGTACGTTTTTTTATCCAGCCGTGAAAATACTGCCCCCTAGCCATAAGAGGTTAAAGCTTGACAACAAGTTGTTGGCACTGAATTAGTGTTGTACACTGAGGGTTGGTGTCGTCAGGCCGCTGAGGGTTGGTGTCGTCAGGCCGCTGAGGGTTGGTGTCGTCAGGCCGCTGAGGGCTGGTGTCGTCAGGCCGCTGAGGGCTGGTGTCGTCAGCCGCTGAGGGCTGGTGTCGTCAGGGTTGGTGTCGTCAGGCCGCTGAGGGTTGGTGTCGTCAGGCCGCTGAGGGTTGGTGTCGTCAGGGTTGGTGTCGTCAGGCCGCTGAGGGTTGGTGTCGTCAGGCCGCTGAGGGTTGGTGTCGTCAGGCCGCTGAGGGTTGGTGTCGTCAGGCCGCTGAGGGCTGGTGTCGTCAGGCCGCTGAGGGCTGGTGTCGTCAGGCCGCTGAGGGCTGGTGTCGTCAGGGTTGGTGTCGTCAGGCCGCTGAGGTTGGTGTCGTCAGGCCGCTGAGGGTTGGTGTCGTCAGGGTTGGTGTCGTCAGGCCGCTGAGGTTGGTGTCGTCAGGCCGCTGAGGGTTGGTGTCGTCAGGCCGCTGAGGTTGGTGTCGTCAGGCCGCTGAGGGCTGGTGTCGTCAGGCCGCTGAGGGCTGGTGTCGTCAGGCCGCTGAGGTTGGTGTCGTCAGGCGCTGAGGGTTGGTGTCGTCAGGGTTGGTGTCGTCAGGCCGCTGAGGGTTGGTGTCGTCAGGCCGCTGAGGGTTGGTGTCGTCAGGCCGCTGAGGGTTGGTGTCGTCAGGGTTGGTGTCGTGTTAGAGTGTGTGTGTGTGTGTGTGTGTGTGTGTGTGTGTGTGTGTGTGTGTGACCATTTCCGGTGTGTTTAATGCTAATTACCAAAACATTTCTGGCAGCGGTAAACATGATTCCAGTAACACACTAAATGTTTTAAGGCAGAAAAACAGCTGGTGTTGACATAGCTGATGAACTACCTCCTGACTAACCACTTCTTAGGAGTAATAAGTTACTGCATTTATATATACCTTTTCAGCTTTTCACAGGAAAATAACAAACATTTAATTGTTATCAGGAGGATGTAAAACCAGTCACACCAATAAAACACATGCAATACCAATCACCAAGAACATTCTCTGAAGTCTACCAAAGAGAGAAACACACATGTCCTGAGTTACAGTAAGTTACACATCATATTATATCAGTAGGCCTACAGTACTGGAATGAATAATGTCTGGAAAGTGGAGGGAACTGAGTTTTCTATGCTTACTCCCTTTAGGGGAATGTTTGTTATTTGTCATGATGAAAACCACACATTTCAGTGAATCCATTCAGAATCACTAGAAGGAGTAAGAAAAGGAAATCCAATTTCTCCTGCTATTCTGCTGATATTTTTGTTACACATGGAACCCTTGGCCCAGGCAATTCATCAATCGAAGAAAATAACACCAATTTCCCATTAAATCTACTTCATCTCATTATACACAGACAATATTTTACTATATTTAGACAAACTTATCTAAATCTTCCCAAATATATTGAAGATCAAAGATAAATTCAGCTCCATCTCAAGTTATAAAATGTATCTAACTAGGTCAGCCTTACTGCCTCTCAAGAACCCGATGGAGGACTCCATCTCTACTTATGGAACCCGATGGAGGACTCCATCTCTTCTTATGGAACCCGATGGAGGACTCCATCTCTACTTATGGAACCCGATGGAGGACTCCATCTCTTCTTATGGAACCCGATGGAGGACTCCATCTCTACTTATGGAACCCGATGGAGGACTCCATCTCTTCTTATGGAACCCGATGGAGGACTCCATCTCTACTTATGGAACCCGATGGAGGACTCCATCTCTACTTATGGAACCCGATGGAGGACTCCATCTCTTCTTATGGAACCCGATGGAGGACTCCATCTCTACTTATGGAACCCGATGGAGGACTCCATCTCTTCTTATGGAACCCGATGGAGGACTCCATCTCTACTTATGGAACCCGATGGAGGACTCCATCTCTACTTATGGAACCCGATGGAGGACTCCATCTCTACTTATGGAACCCGATGGAGGACTCCATCTCTACTTATGGAACCCGATGGAGGACTCCATTTCTAATTACGGAACCCGATGGAGGACTCCATCTCTACTTATGGAACCCGATGGAGGGACTCCATCTCTACTTATGGAACCCGATGGAGGACTCCATCTCTACTTATGGAACCCGGTCGGAGGACTCCATCTCTACTTATGGAACCCGATGGAGGACTCCATCTCTACTTATGGAACCCGATGGAGGACTCCATCTCTACTTATGGAACCCGGCGGAGGACTCCATCTCTACTTATGGAACCCGATGGAGACTCCATCTCTACTTATGGAACCCGATGGAGGACTCCATCTCTACTTATGGAACCCGATGGAGGACTCCATTTCTAATTACGGAACCCGATGGAGGACTCCATCTCTACTTATGGAACCCGATGGAGGACTCCATCTCTACTTATGGAACCCGATGGAGGACTCCATTTCTAATTACGGAACCCGATGGAGGACTCCCATCTCTACTTATGGAACCCGATGGAGGACTCCATCGACAGTAACTACTACAAATTGGATACCACGAAAGTGGGTAAAAAAAAAAGTAAAATGAATATATTGTCACGGCTGAATTCCCAAATTCCCTTCTGGCTTTTGGGATAACATTTATAGTGAGCTTTTCAAAATGTATCTAGCAAGGTAAACGATCCCGGATAAAATGAACAAATTTACAAAGTGAAAATGAAAAAAAAATGAAAAAAAAAGCTACTCTCCTTACCAAACATTAAGTTGTAATTCCAGGCTCTAGCATTTCGACCCATCCTAAATTGGTTTAGACATGATTCTTCCACCCCCTAGCTGAGTAGAGAGAGAAATATGGTGTCACCTAGTGCCCTGAAAGAGGTGGTCTTCACTGATATATCCCTTAAACACTATACTTTGGTCCTATTACTGCTTACACAATTTCTATTTTTGCACAACATTGAAAAACAATGACGTTGACTGGGGAAAGGTTGCCACAGCGACAGGAGTTTATTCAGATGACGGAGGAGTTCCCAAATCTAATCACACCTCTTTGAGATAAAACTCTTTATTTACTTAATACTTAACATCCCTTCACGTTCTTACACAGCTAAGGGAGAGGTGCGTAGCTGAACACATAGACCATGGGCCGGTAAGAAGGGCACACATGGAGAGCATGGGGAAGCGGTGTGTTTCTGTGTGTGTGTGGGGGGGGACTCTATAGAAGTGCAAGCCTCCATCAGGGTCACACAGTGTGAAACAGAGAGACCTGAAAGGCATAACATGGTTTATTTCAATACACGCACGCAGCACCGCACATGGAGTCACACTCACACACAAGCTTCACTATACTGGACAGAGCTGGTTCTTTTGAGGACTGCTGTAGACTGGGACCAGGCCATGAAGGTTTAGACAGAGGAGGGTCTTTTGAGAATGCTGTAGACCGGGACCAGGCCAAGAGGGGTTAGACGAGGGGCTTGAGGCCCGGAGGTCTCTTTCTGCAGGACTCCCACACACACGCTGCCATTCTGCTGGGTGATCAGTGCCATGTTCTCAGGCATAAACTACATAGGCTTATCTCCTGCCCTGCTCTGCTTGGCACAGACACAGCCCAGCTTCTCTCCCTGGGTTCACCTCACACAGCCCTGGCTCTGCTGCTCACTGCTTACTGCTCAGGCCACCCACGGCACACAGAGGAACAAAACCCAGTCTGTCAGTTAGGCGCAGGAAGCAACACCCAGTCTGTCAGCTAGATGCAGGTAGCAACATCCAGTCTGCCAGCTAGACGCAGATAGCAACATCCAGTCTGCCAGCTAGACGCGGGTAGCAACACCCAGTCTGCCAGCTAGACGCAGATAGCAATATCCAGTCTGCCAGGTAGATGCAGGTAGTAAATGGCAGTCTGCATTACACGCGACTCTCTATCAGACCTGGGTATTCTTTCAAATACTTTCAGCCTTGCTGTATTTCCAGCAATGGAGGCTCCTCAGAGGAGGAAGGGAGGACCATCCTCCTGAGTGGAATTTCATAAAAATACAAATAGTGAAACATTAAAAAGTTATCCATTTTAGATAAACTATACTAAATATGTTCATATGTCACCAAATAATTGATTAAAATACACTATTTTGCAATAGTGTATTTTGCAATGAAGGACTACAGTAACTTCAACAGCGCTGTCTGTAGCACCATGGTGTAGCCGGAGGACAGCTAGCTTCCGTCCTACTCTGGCTACATTGACTTCAATACAAAACCAAGGGAGGCTCGTAGGCCTCACCCACTTCCATAGATATACATGGTAATTATGACCACTTCCGGAGGACGTCCTCCAACCAATCAAAGCTTTTGTGTTCTGAACTGACATGTTGTCCATCCAATCATAGAATTAGGATCAGAGAAACGAACCTAGTGAGTTGTATTGGGATTGTGTCAGAGAGCATTAAGGGGGTTCTATGTTGAAGGACCCCTTTCATTCTCTGGGGTACATGGAAAGGTGCGAATTAAAAGCGAGGGTCGACCTCTGCCTGAGATCAGTTTTATGAAGACGGATGAAAAGGTGAGGGAGTTCAATACTAACTTGAATCATAAGTATGGCTGGTTAACAGGGAGCCTTTCATCAGGCCGCCTGTATTGTTGGCCTTACCTGCTTTTTTTGGAAAGTCTGAGCCTTGGTGGAAAGGTGGGTGCAGTGACCTGAAGAACATTGATCGTTCAGCTAAATGAAAAAACAAAGCAGGGCATGCAAGAATTTTCTTTTAGGAGGACACGACGAGAGGGAAAGTTTCGTTAACAAGGGCGACTATAAGGAGCTTGCAGAGGTAATTGCACATTAAGATGCTTTACTTGCTGAACAAATGGAACTTTCGACTGTCTTTTCTGGGATGTTGAAAACAATTCCGAATGATTTGATAGCTTCCATTGCCTCACATCCATTAAAAGTTATCTTAAAGAGAGGTTGATGCAGCACATTGTTTTCGCGTGAGCTCAGGTAGGCTTTCCACTTTCCTCCGGTATTTATTTAGCAAAGATGATAACACATAATCACTCCACACAGACATAAGCAAAAACTCATGACATAAATGTTGCAGCAGCCTAGGCTACACCTAAGCATTAGAAATCTGACATGCTGTATCGGATGAAAATGAGACAATTTTTCAGTCTGATCAACTTAAAAATTGCCCCAACACTCTGGGACCTGCACCAGTCTGCTTGCAGTTGTCAGTTATCGTCAGGTATGTGGATGATCAGGGCTTTATTCAGGAATGTTTCTTGGGATACTTGATGTGTCAAGTGGGCGAGATGCGCAGTCTGTGTTTGACTTTGTGAATTATGAGATGTCTGAGATTAAGTTCATAGAGAAACTCGTTGTCCAAACCTACGATGGCGCAGCTGTAATGGAATGTATATGCTATATGTATTTACAGCTAAGTCCCCTCCTGTTCCCTGATTAAGAAGTGATGACCACTCCACTCCACTACCATTGTCAACTTTCTCCTGACATGAACAAGCCATGTCTCATGTGCCCCGCTCATCCACTGGCACATTGAATGTTTCCCCCTCCAAGCACTGTGAGTACCCCTTATCAATTTTCTCTCATTACTGTATGTAGAATCAGTCACAAACACAATCACATTATTACACATCTATGATTTTACTCCTTGCTTGGACTAACTCATTCTTAGCTCTTTTGTTTAACTGTGTAGTGTGTTGTGTTATTGTTTTTGTCTTCACAGTCAAATCCTGTCCTGCACTTGTCAAGCCTCTGAACTCCTCAACTCATGCCTCATACCCTCATTCAATCACTGCTGTGATCCCTTTACAGCACGGTGTAAGTAGCCCTCTCATTCCCATTCCCAATAATATTGTACTTTAAATGTCTTTATTAAATGCTTTAGGTTAAAAGAATGAGTCTTTGACGATTTTTGAAATACACTTTGCCGTCTCTGTGTGTTCCGGCTATACCGTGGGTCTCCCATCCTCCTCAATGTTTCAGGTCACCAGCCTCCACTGATTTACAGATATGCACGGTTCTATTGTGAGGTCTATTCCATTGGTTCCACTGCGCCAGACAAGCTCAGAAAACAAATGGTATTTGACCCTAGGTCTGTACTTCACATCAGTCTTATATTATCTAGTCTCTGCACAGGTGCTTTTCGGATCAAAGCCAACGGTAGCCACTGTATCAGGACATCAAGTACATAGGGTACCACAGATACATTATCTCACTGCGCTGCATGTTCAGAACAGACAGAAAATGAACAGTAACATAGACAGCAATAAAACATGACAAGTAAACTTATGTACCCCTAAGGGCAGCATTCGTGATGGTGATTCATTTTGAAATAGAAAAGGTAGGCTACTTTTATGGTAATGCTCGCAATGCATGGAATGTACTGTATGAGTAAATATGAATCATTACTTAACTTCTGAAATGGCAGTTATTTGGTGTTCTGGCTCTAACTTTAGATGTTCCAAACATAATCCATGTTTGCTCCAGCGCTGTAATGATGTGCTACGGGGGACTTGATATACAGTGTGTTCATAAAGTATTCAGACCCCTTCCCTTTTTCCCACATTTTGTTACGTTACAGCCTTATTCTAAAATGGATGAAAAAAAATTCCTCATCAATCAACACACAATACAAAATAATGACAAAGTGAAAACAATTCTTGCAAATGTAACAAAATAAAAAAACAAATACTGTAATGAACACGAGGGGAGACAGAGACCTGGTTTCAAGAGCAGGGCACAGCAGGTGTTTATCGCAAAGGACCACAGGAGGAGGCAGGTAGCTGGGTCCAGGGGCAAGCAGAAGGTCATACACAAGAGGAGGCAGGTAGCTGGGTCCAGGGGCAGGTAGAAGGTTATACACAGGAGGAGGCAGGTAGCTGGGTCCAGGGGCAGGCAGAAGGTTATACACAGGAGGAGGCAGGTAGCTGGGTCCAGGGGCAGGCAGAAAGGTCATACACAGGCGGAGGCAGGTAGCTGGGTCCAGGGGCAGGCAGAAGGTCATACACAGGGGGTCCAAAAGGTAACAGTACAGGCAGGGAAAAGGCTAATAACGGAGTCCAGGAGATCAGGCAATAGGTTGATGACAGGAAATCTGATAGGCTAAAGTACAGGCAGGAATAGGCAAAAGGCGTCGTTAGTGAGGCAGGCAGAAAATGTCATGCATGGGAGGAGTAAATCACCGGGAAAGCCAGCGCTCTGAAAGACGTGTCACAAAACAAACAATACCTCACAGTGATGGGGTGCAAAGTACTGAACTATATAGTGTGTGATAATGACACACAGGTGTGTGAACAGGTGATTAGAATTCAGGTGATTGGGATCTGGAGAGTGAGCTGCAGTCAGGGATCAATGTGTTTGAGAGTGTAAGTTAGAAGCAGAAGTTACAAATACCTTATTTACGTAAGTATTCTGACTCTTTGCTATGAGACTCCCAAGTTTTCAGTGTGAAGGAAAAGTATGTGAACCCTTTGGATTTACCTGGATTTCTGCATGAATTTAATCAAATCTTCATCTAAGTCACAACAATAGACAAACAGTCTACTAAAACTAATAACACACAAACAATTATACGTTTTGATGTCTTTATTGAACACACCGTGTAAACATTCACAGTGCAGGGTGGGAAAAGGATGTGAACCCTTGGATTTAGTAACTGGTTGACCCTCCTTTGGCAGCAATAACCTTAGATCAAACCTGCACAATGGTCAGGAGGAATTCTGGACCATTTTTCTTTACAAAACTGTATCAGTTCAGCAATATTCTTGGGACGTCTGGTGTGAACTGCTCTTTTGAGGTCATGCCACAGCATCTCAATCGGGTTGAGGTCAGATATCTGACTGGGCCACTCCAGAAGGCCTATTTTCTTCTGTTGAAGCCATCATGTTGTTGATTTACTTCTGTGTTTTGGGTCGTTGTCCTGTTACGTCACCCAACTTTTGTTGAGCTTCAATTGGCGGACAGATAGCCTTACATTCTCCTGCAAAATGTCTTGATAAACTTGTGAATTCATTTTTCCGTCGATGATAGCAAGCTGTCCAGACCCTGATGCAGCAAAGCAGCCCAAAACTATGATGCTCCCTCCACCATACTTTACAGTTGGGATGAGGTTTTGATGTTGGTGTGCTGTGCCTTTTTTTTCTCCACACATAGTGTTGTGTGTTCCTTCCAAACAACTACATTTTAGTTTCATCTGTCCACAGAATATTTTGCCAGTAGTGCTGTGGAACATCAGGGGCTCTTTTGAAAACTTCAGACGAGCAGCAATGTATTTTTTCTTCCATGGTGTCCTCCCATGAACACCATTCTTGTTTAGTGTTTTACGTATCGTGGACTCATCAACAGAGATGTTAGCATGTTCCAGAGATTTCTGTAAGTCTTTAGCTGGCACTCTAGGATTCTTCTTAACCTAAATGAGCATTCTGCGCTGTCGCTTGCGGTACTCTTTGCCGGGTGGTCATTCCTAAGGAGAGTAGCAGCTGTGCTGAACTTTCTCAATTTATAGACAATTTATCTTTCTGTTACTGATCGAACATACTGACGTATCTGTTAGAGATACTTTGTAACCCTTTCCAGCTTTATGCAAGTCGACAATTCTTAAATCTTCTGAGATCTCTTTAGTTCGAGGCATGGTTCAATGACATACCCAAATCTATGCGTATTCTTGTACCATTTTGAAAGGAAACACTTTGAAGTTTATGGAAATGTGAAAAGAATGTAATAGAATACAACACAGTAGATCTGGTGAAAGATAATACAAAGAAAAAAACAACTGTTCTTTTTTTATTTTTTTTGTACCATCATCTATGAAATGCAAGAGAAAGGCCATAATGTATTATTCCAGCCCAGGTGCAATTTAGATTTTGGCCACTAGACACCGATCCCGAAAAAGTTAAGCACACTGTGTTTGTCTATTGTTGTTGACTTAGATGAAGATCAAATCAAATGTTAATACCACACACCTGTCTATATAAGGTCCCATAGTTGACAGTTCATGTCCGAGTAAAAACCAAGCCATGAGGTTGAAGGAATTGTCCGTAGAGCTCCGTGACAGGATTGTGTCGAGGCACAGATCTGGGGAAGGTAATCCAAAAGGTCCCCAAGAACACAGTGGCCTCCATCATTCTTAAATGGAAGAAGTTTGGAACCACCAAGAATCTTCCAAGAGCTAGACGCCTGGCCAAACTGAGCAATCGGGAGAAGGAACTTGGTCAGGAGGTGACCAAGAACCCGATGGTCACACTCTGACAGACCCTCCAGAGATCCTCTGTGGAGATGGGAGAACCTTCCAGAAGGACAGCCATCTCTGCAGCACTCTGGCAATCAGGCCTTCTATGGTAGAGTGGCCAGAATGAAGCCACTCCTCAGTAAAAAGCACATGACAGCCCGCTTGGAGTTTGCCAAAAAGGCACCTAAAGACTCTCAGACTATGAGAAGCAAGATTCTCTGGTCTGATGAAACCATGATGGGATAGCAGACTGGGATAGGGAGAGTTGAATCTGTCCGTAAACACTCCAGCTAGCTGGTCTTCACATGCTCTGAGGACTCGGCTAGGGATGTCGTCTGGGCCAGCCTTGCGAAGGGAAAACACACTTAAATATCTTACTCGCGCCGGCCACGGAGAATGAGAGCCCACAGTCCTTGGGAGTGGGCTGTGTCAGTGGCACTGTATTATCCATCAAAGCAGGCGAAGAAGGTGTTTAGCTTGTCCGGGAGAAAGACGTCAGGGTCCGCGACTCCTCTTTGTCTCTGTACAGACGTTTTGTCTGTTTGATTGCCTTCACGGAGGGAACAACTACACTGATTGTATTCTGCCATATTCCCAGTCACCTTGCCATTGTTAAATGTGGTGGTTTGCGCTTTCAGTTTTGCATGAATGCTGCCATCTATCCACTCGGGTTTCTGGTTTGGGTAGGTTTTAATAGTCACAGTGGGAACAGCATCCCCATTTCCTAATGAACTCAGTGTCCGTGGTATACGTCAATGTTATTCTCAGAGGCTACAGGGAACATATCCCAGTCCGGTGATCAAAACAATCTTGAAGCATGGATTCCGATTGGTCAGACCAGCGTTGAATAGAACTTAGCACGGGTACTTCCTGTTTTGAGTTTCTGTCATAGCAATGGAGGAGCAGAATGGAGTCGTGATCTGATTTGCCTAAGGGAGGAGGCGGGGGAGGGCCTTGTAGGCATCCTGGAAGGAGCGTTAGCAGTGATCGAAGTGTTTTTCCAGAGCGAGTAGTACAGTCAATGTGTTGATAGAACTTCGGTAGCGTTTTCCTCAAATTTGCTTTGTTAACCTCTCTGGGCTAGGTGGCACCAAATCGTCCCACCTACGTAACAGCCAGTTGAATCCTGTGGCGCGATTTTCAAATACCTTAGAAATGCTATTACTTCAATTTCTCAAACATATTACTACTTTTACAGCTATTTAAAGACAAGACTCTCGTTAATCTAACCACACTGTCCAATTTAAAAAGGCTTTACAACGAAAGCAAAACATTAGATTATAGTCAGCAGAGTACCCAGCCAGAAATAATCAGACACCCATTTTCAAGCTAGCATATAATGTCACATAAACCCAAACCACAGCTAAATGTAGCACTAACCTTTGATGATCTTCATCAGATGACAAACCCTAGGACATTATGTTATACAATACATGCATGTTTTGTTCAATGAAGTTCATATTTATACAAAAACCAGCTTTTACATTAGCATGTGACGTTCAGAACTAGCATATTTCCGCAAACTTCCGGGAAATTTACTAACAATTTACTAAATTACTCACGATAAACGTTCACAAAAGCATAACAATTATTTTAAGAAATTATAGATACAGAACTCCTCTATGCACTCGATATACGATTTTGGTAGCTTTTTGGTGAAAGCACATTTTGCAATATTCTAAGTACATAGCCCAGCTTCATCACGGGCTAGCTATTTAGACACTCCAGCAAGGTTTAGCCTCCTTCACCAAAATCAGATTTACTATTACAAAAAGTTTCTGATTACCTTTGATGTTCTTTCGACAGAATGCACTCCCAGGACTTCATACTTCAATAACACAATGTTGGTTTGGTCCCAAATAATCTATCGCTATATCCAAATAGCGTTGTTCGGCCACATTACATCCAAATGCCGTAAATTAGCGATCGAGCATGGCGCGATTTCGTGACATACACTTCTAAATATTCCATTACAGTACTTCAAGCATGTCAACCGTTATGAAATTAATTTTTATGACTTATCTCGTAAATAGGGACACAATATTCCGACCGAATCTATGCTTTGGTAAATGAGAGGAAAAAGAAAGACGGAAGTTTACCCAGCGTATCAGCGCGCCTTAAGCCCACCGTCCCTTGATCGCCGACGACAAAGGCGGGATAATGTGTTTCCAGCCTGGGGCTGGAATGACGAGATCTAGCTTTTTCCCGGCTCTGAGAGCCCATGGGCTTTAGGTCACGCCGCCACGCAGAGATCCCTTTGTTTTGGGAAAGAGATGTCAAAGAAAGCCAATAAATGGTTTGACAGGCCACTTCCTGTAAAGGAATCCAGGTTTTTGCCTCAAGAAGAGTTCTCCACCCACAGACACCATAACTGCTAGGCTTAGAAACTTTAGGGCGCTTTCATCCACATCTAATACAATATGCATATTCTAGTTACTGCGTAGGAGTGAACTAGATTAAATCGGTTACGTTTTTTAGTGCGGTCGTGTAAATACTGCCCCTAGCCCTAAGAGGTTAAAATCCCAAGCAACAATAAACGTGCCTCAGGATATGTGGTTTTCAGTCTGCATAAAGTCCAGTGTATTTGACGAAGCCGTGTGGACTCGGGCTTGAGGGGGAAGCTATACACGGCTGTGACGCAGAACCGAAGAGAATTCTCTTGGGAGCTAATACGTGGTGGCATATTTGATTGGATGTTTTCTAGCTTAAAGAAAGGGTACTGACTTTCTCACACTACCGCAATCCCACCGGAGAAGTTGATCACTAGCATACACCACAGTCCTTTCTTCTTCCCGGAGAGTTCTCTACTCTGTCTGCGCGATGGAGTGAACCCACTCAAAGGTTGTATGGCGGGGACCGTATATCTGAAGAGATGCATGATTCCGTGAAACGGAGTAGAAGGCTAGTTGCCAGCCCCACAAAAACGTTCTGGGCTAATAGTTGTACAAAATAACTCACAAAAAAATAAAATACTGCAAATTTGCTTAGAAGCTAAGAGAGCTGCATGTCAGTCGGGCCATCTTCTTCTAACAAAGCAACTGATAAAGGGTCCGAATACTTATGAAAATGTGATTTTTACATTTTTATTTTTACACATTTGCAAAAATTTCCAAATCTGTTTTTGCTTCCTTATTATGGGATATCTATATTGTGTAAAGGAAGAAAAGGACATAATCCATTTCAGAATAAGGCTGTATCGTAACAAAATGTGTACTGTCTTT
>NW_025550274.1:0-22446 GCF_905237065.1 Salmo salar | reverse complement strand
CTAACTGTTTGGTATAAATATATATTAAATCTCCAGACAATACTATTTAGTGATCACTCAAACCTCTAAACCAGGGTTCCCCAACTGGTGGCACGCGGGCGAATTTGGCCTGTGGGTGTTTTTCTGAGCAAAATAACAAATAAAAAATTATTTTATTTTGTGGACATAATAGACTGTAAAAAACACCAGGAAATCAGCTCCTAGTGATTTTAATTTAAGAAATCTGTTCCCAAGTATTCCACGCATAATAGAGAGAAATGTGATCTTATACCAATGTAAGCAAGGTTTGAAATGACTATCTGTTTGGGCTTCTTGTGGTCAATTTACAGTCTTCAAATTATTTGTAATTATGTTCCAGCCCCCCGACCATCCGCTCAAGAAAGGAAATCAGCCGTGGCTGAATCTAGTTGTTGATCCCTGCTCTACAACATAAATATATATTAAAATAACCTAATGAACAATAAGTACTTCCAGAATGACTACACATAATACATTAGGGATCTTCATAAAACATGATATATCCTACTAATCATCATTTCCCATATCATTTCGTTTTCAGCCGTCTCCCAATATCAAGATATATTTTCCCAAAGATAATATCAAGTTAAAAAACGATATAAAACACAATAAAATACGTTGGTAGTGGTATTGGTAGTGGTAGTGTTATTGGTAGTGGTATTGGTAGTGGTAGTGGTAGTGTTATTGGTAGTGGTAGTGGTAGTGGTAGTGTTATTGGTAGTGGTATTGGTAGTGGTAGTGTTATTGGTAGTGGTAGTGGTAGTGTTATTGGTATTGGTAGTGGTAGTGTTATTGGTAGTGGTAGTGGTATTGGTAGTGGTAGTGGTATTGGTAGTGTTATTGGTAGTGGTATTGGTATTGGTAGTGGTAGTGGTAGTGGTATTGGTAGTGGTAGTGGTATTGGTAGTGTTATTGGTAGTGTTATTGGTAGTGGTAGTGTTATTGGTAGTGGTATTGGTAGTGGTATTGGTAGTGGTAGTGGTAGTGGTAGTGTTATTGGTAGTGGTAGTGGTATTGGTAGTGTTATTGGTAGTGGTAGTGGTAGTGTTATTGGTAGTGGTAGTGGTAGTGGTATTGGTAGTGGTAGTGTTATTGGTAGTGGTAGTGTTATTGGTAGTGGTATTGGTAGTGGTAGTGTTATTGGTAGTGGTAGTGTTATTGGTAGTGGTATTGGTAGTGTTATTGGTAGTGGTAGTGGTAGTGGTAGTGTTATTGGTAGTGGTAGTGGTAGTGTTATTGGTAGTGGTAGTGTTATTGGTAGTGGTAGTGTTATTGGTAGTGGTAGTGTTATTGGTAGTGTTATTGGTAGTGGTAGTGGTAGTGTTATTGGTAGTGGTAGTGGTAGTGGTAGTGTTATTGGTAGTGGTAGTGGTAGTGTTATTGGTAGTGTTATTGGTAGTGGTATTGGTATTGGTAGTGGTAGTGGTATTGGTAGTGGTAGTGGTAGTGGTAGTGTTATTGGTAGTGGTAGTGGTAGTGGTATTGGTAGTGTTATTGGTAGTGGTAGTGGTAGTGTTATTGGTAGTGGTAGTGGTATTGGTAGTGGTAGTGTTATTGGTAGTGGTAGTGTTAGTGGTAGTGGTAGTGTTATTGGTAGTGGTAGTGGTAGTGTTATTGGTAGTGGTAGTGTTATTGGTAGTGGTAGTGGTAGTGTTATTGGTATTGGTAGTGGTAGTGGTAGTGGTATTGGTAGTGGTAGTGTTATTGGTAGTGGTAGTGGTAGTGTTATTGGTAGTGGTAGTGTTATTGGTAGTGGTAGTGGTAGTGGTAGTGTTATTGGTAGTGGTAGTGTTATTGGTAGTGGTAGTGGTAGTGGTAGTGGTAGTGTTATTGGTAGTGGTAGTGGTAGTGGTAGTGGTATTGGTATTGGTAGTGGTAGTGTTATTGGTAGTGGTAGTGTTATTGGTAGTGGTAGTGGTAGTGGTAGTGTTATTGGTAGTGGTAGTGGTATTGGTAGTGGTATTGGTAGTGTTATTGGTAGTGGTAGTGTTATTGGTAGTGGTAGTGTTATTGGTAGTGGTATTGGTAGTGTTATTGGTAGTGGTAGTGGTAGTGTTATTGGTAGTGGTATTGGTAGTGTTATTGGTAGTGGTAGTGTTATTGGTAGTGGTAGTGGTATTGGTAGTGTTATTGGTAGTGTTATTGGTAGTGGTATTGGTAGTGGTAGTGTTATTGGTAGTGGTAGTGTTATTGGTAGTGGTATTGGTAGTGTTATTGGTAGTGGTAGTGTTATTGGTAGTGGTAGTGTTATTGGTAGTGGTATTGGTAGTGGTAGTGGTAGTGTTAGTGTTAGTGGTAGTGTTATTGGTAGTGGTAGTGGTAGTGTTATTGGTAGTGGTAGTGGTAGTGTTAGTGTTATTGGTAGTGGTATTGGTAGTGGTAGTGTTATTGGTAGTGGTAGTGTTATTGGTAGTGTTAGTGGTAGTGGTAGTGGTAGTGTTATTGGTAGTGGTAGTGGTAGTGGTATTGGTAGTGGTATTGGTAGTGTTATTGGTAGTGTTATTGGTAGTGGTAGTGGTAGTGTTAGTGGTAGTGTTTCTGAAAGCTAATATTCACAGCAGTAGAAGTGCCACTCAACAAATAAAAAGGGAAATATTTGCAGCATTGCACGGAAACAAAATATACACTCCAGTATGTGTAACATATTCCCTGTGCGATTTCACAACAGAATGTTGACCTGCAGCCTCCATTTCAAAGTCCAGTTTAGCTGTACATTGTGTTCCCCGATTCTGTGTCGACGATACATTTTTACACACTTCTTAGTGGCACTCCTTCTTTCCCACTTGTGTGGGCTTTCCTTGTGCGTTGACAGCACACCACTGTGACTACGATAGCCACTACTATGATCGTAATGACGAGGAGGATGAACCCAGCGATAACACCGATTCCAAACTCTGGAGAGAAAACGGGATAGTGGAGTGTTATTGGGCTGCATGATGATTCACATATGCACACACAATCACACACGGGCGCACGCACACACACACACACACGAACGCACGTGACACACACGAGCGCACACGCACTCAGGAATTTTTGCAGTGTTGTGAGTCTAAACAAGAGTCAATAATATTTATTTCACCCTTTGCATCCCATACACATCGACTCACTATGACAAATGATAAGCACCGAAAACCCTCTTCTCCTCTATCACTCACAGTGAGTAATGATAAGCACCTAAAACCCTCTTCTCCTCATCACTCACAGTGAGTAATGATAAGCACCTAAAACCCTCTTCTCCTCATCACTCACAGTGAGTAATGATAAGCACCTAAAACCCTCTTCTCCTCATCACTCACAGTGAGTAATGATAAGCACCGAAAACCCTCTTCTCCTCATCACTCACAGTGATTAATGATAAGCACCTAAAACCCTATTCTCCTCATCACTCACAGTGAGTAATGATAAGCACCGAAAACCCTCTTCTCCTCATCACTCCACAGTGAGTAATGATAAGCACCTAAAACCCTCTTCTCCTCATCACTCACAGTGAGTAATGATAAGCACCTAAAACCCTCTTCTCCTCATCACTCACAGTGAGTAATGATAAGCACCTAAAACCCTCTTCTCCTCATCCCTCACAGTGAGTAATGATAAGCACCTAAAACCCTATTCTCCTCATCACTCACAGTGAGTAATGATAAGCACCTAAAACCCTCTTCTCCTCATCACTCACAGTGAGTAATGATAAGCACCTAAAACCCTCTTCTCCTCATCACTCACAGTGAGTAATTCTATATTTGTAATACCAGGTCTTGGCATTAGCTAAGTGTTCGATATTCTCAGTATCACAGATGCATATCAACTCCCTTCATTATAATGTCCAACATGAATTATGGAGTTACAGAATATATTAAAACAGGGCCAGATTTCCTTAATGAATGCAGTAACATGCTACTTAACAGATACAAAGCCACCTACAGTACAGTGACAGCACAGGAGGTTGGTGGAACCTTAATTGGGGAGGACGGGCTTGTTCAATGACGGGAACGGTATAAGTGGAATGGTTTCATTCCATTTGCTCCGTTCAGCCATTATTATGAGCTGTCCTCCCTCACCAGCCACCTGTGAGTGACAGCATCCATTATTATTAGCATGTGATCCCTGTGGGACTTGAACCGATAACCTTGGCATTGCTAGTATCCTTACCTTCAAAGAAGGACTTATTGGCACCCGGTGAACACTGTGTTTGACTGAGCTCTCCCAGCTGTTTGTCTGTGCTGCGGGAGGGATGTAGGCCTGGACGTTGAAGCAGTAGCTCACCCCAGGATCTATATCCCTCCTGTCTAGCTCTATCTCACTGCTGGCAGAAATCCTGGTTTTCTAGAGGGACGATTACATAAAGAAGGGCTTGTATTAGCTCTATCTCACTGCTGGCAGACATCTTGGTTTTCTAGAGGGACGATTACATAAAGAAGGGCTTGTATTAACTCTATCTCACTGCTGGCAGACATCTTGGTTTTCTAGAGGGACGATTACATAAAGAAGGGCTTGTATTAGCTCTGTCTCACTGCTGGCAGAAATCTTGGTTTTCTAGAGGGACGATTACATAAAGAAGGGCTTGTATTATGTCTTCTTCTGTAGTTCAATTTCTATTACTTGTTCAATACTGTTGTAACGTCATTAAAATGGTATATATTAATGACACACATGGAGAGATTTCCCATGCAATATAATCAGAAGTTTCACGTTTGCCAAACTCATATCATCCACTGCATTTTATTTCATTACATTCCTTGACTTGCTCAATTTAAAGGAGCCTACACCATTGAGAAATGTCCTCTATCTCACTGGGTTCAGCCCCAGTGTCACGGCTTTCTGAAGGATCGGACCAAAACGCAGCGTGTTCATAGTTCCACATCTTTTTATTTAATCGTGAAACTAGATGCAATACACCAACCACTTTAACCAACAAAACAACAACGCCGTAACGCAGAGCAGGCAAACACTACTCAAAAAATTAACAACCCACACAAGGAAAACAGGCTACCTGAGTATGGCTTCCAATCAGAGACAACGATAGACAGCTGCCTCTGATTGGAAACCATACCTGGCCAACGCATAGAAAAGGAAAAACATAGAAATAGAAATCTAGAAACTCCACAATGAAACAGAAACCCCAAAACACACCCAAAACACCCCCCCCTGTCACGCCCTGACCACTCTACTATGGAAAATGACATCTTACAAGGGTCAGGATGTGACACCCAGGCCCTAGAGTACTCTGAGGAACTGTAAATATTACTCTAGTGTAGATCTGTCCTCCCGTTTGAGCTTACCTTGCCCGTGCTTGTTGCTTTCCCAAAGGTGACTTTGTACTGCAGCTCATCAGCGAAGACATCCCGCATGGTCTTTAGTTTGTTCTGCTCGTTGAACAGGGCTATGGGAGGGTCTTCTACATACAGGGTGATCTTCCTCTTATCTTTGCTCACCTCAATCTTGAACTCAGGCCTGCCTATAAGAGCTGGAAGGGAAATACCATGAGACGTTGACATGCTTCCTTGTCACACCTGGCGCCCACTTGGTGACACTGACATGCTGTTGAACTACAAAATAAAGTATTTTCCCAGTGATTTATAGAAGAACCCTCTTTTCCCAGTGATTTTAAAGAAGAACCAATATTTTGACACTGGCATGTGGAAAATATGTCACTGTATGACTGTAGTCAGGTGGTTGTTACAGCTGGAGTACCTACTGTCTTGGTAAGGGGTAAACCCTTCCGAACTGGTGTGGGGGAAATCTGTGAGGTCAGAGTTTACTCTGTGTAGGGGTTCTGAGAGGACATCCGCTGAGTATGTGGCCTTCAGGTCAGTCAGAACGTTGGACAGGTCACACTCAGTCTCCATGGTCCGAATACAGTGTTGGTTCCACTCTCTTATCTGACCAACACTTAAATAGACGTAATGGTAGGGTTATCATTATCTTCAAACATGTTTGTTTTGTTGCATTAGGTCATTCATTGGGTCTGAATTAGCATCTCAAATCAAGTTGTATTTGTCACATGCTTCGTAGACAACAGGTGTAAACTAACAGTTAAATGCTTAGTTGAACACTAAGAAAAGTACAAAATTGCAATCTTTCAACTTGAGTTATATTCTTGATCTCAATGCACCACGTCACACACATTGTACTTCAATTAAACAGAAACTAGTATTCCTTCTCCCTCCTACTGCCCTCCAACACATCGACCTGAGTCTTCAAGGTCAGAGACTGAGTCTCCAACACATCGACCTGACTCTTCAGAGACTGAGTCTCCAACACATCAACCTGACTCTTCAGAGACTGAGTCTCCAACACATCAACCTGACTCTTCAGAGACTGAGTCTCCAACACATCGACCTGACTCTTCAGAGACTGAGTCTCCAACACATCGACCTGACTCTTCAAGGTCAGAGACTGAGTCTCCAACACATCGACCTGACTCTTCAAGGTCAGAGACTGAGTCTCCAACACATCGACCTGACTCTTCAAGGTCAGAGACTGAGTCTCCAACACATCAACCTGACTCTTCAGAGACTGAGTCTCCAACACATCGACCTGACTCTTCAGAGACCGAGTCTCCAACACATCGACCTGACTCTTCAAGGTCAGAGACTGAGTCTCCAACACATCAACCTGACTCTTCAAGGTCAGAGACTGAGTCTCCAACACATCGACCTGACTCTTCAGAGACTGAGTCTCCAACACATCGACCTGACTCTTCAAGGTCAGAGACTAAGTCTCCAACACATCGACCTGACTCTTCAGAGACTGAGTCTCCAACACATCGACCTGACTCTTCAAGGTCAGAGACTGAGTCTCCAACACATCGACCTGACTCTTCAGAGACTGAGTCTCCAACACATCGACCTGACTCTTCAGAGACTGAGTCTCCAACACATCGACCTGACTCTTCAAGGTCAGAGACTGAGTCTCCAACACATCAACCTGACTCTTCAAGGTCAGAGACTGAGTCTCCAACACATCGACCTGACTCTTCAAGGTCAGAGACTGAGTCTCCAACACATCGACCTGACTCTTCAAGGTCAGAGACTGAGTCTCCAACACATCGACCTGACTCTTCAGAGACTGAGTCTCCAACACATCGACCTGACTCTTCAAGGTCAGAGACTGAGTCTCCAACACATCAACCTGACTCTTCAGAGACTGAGTCTCCAACACATCGACCTGACTCTTCAAGGTCAGAGACTGAGTCTCCAACACATCGACCTGACTCTTCAAGGTCAGAGACTGAGTCTCCAACACATCGACCTGACTCTTCAAGGTCAGAGACTGAGTCTCCAACACATCGACCTGACTCTTCAAGGTCAGAGACTGAGTCTCCAACACATCGACCTGACTCTTCAGAGACTGAGTCTCCAACACATCGACCTGACTCTTCAAGGTCAGAGACTGAGTCTCCAACACATCGACCTGACTCTTCAGAGACTGAGTCTCCAACACATCGACCTGACTCTTCAGAGACTGAGTCTCCAACACATCGACCTGACTCTTCAAGGTCAGAGACCGAGTCTCCAACACATCGACCTGACTCTTCAGAGACTGAGTCTCCAACACATCGACCTGACTCTTCAAGGTCAGAGACTGAGTCTCCAACACATCAACCTGACTCTTCAAGGTCAGAGACTGAGTCTCCAACACATCGACCTGACTCTTCAAGGTCAGAGACTGAGTCTCCAACACATCGACCTGACTCTTCAAGGTCAGAGACTGAGTCTCCAACACATCGACCTGACTCTTCAAGGTCAGAGACTGAGTCTCCAACACATCAACCTGACTCTTCAGAGACTGAGTCTCCAACACATCGACCTGACTCTTCAAGGTCAGAGACTGAGTCTCCAACACATCAACCTGACTCTTCAGAGACTGAGTCTCCAACACATCGACCTGACTCTTCAAGGTCAGAGACTGAGTCTCCAACACATCAACCTGACTCTTCAAGGTCAGAGACTGAGTCTCCAACACATCGACCTGACTCTTCAAGGTCAGAGACTGAGACTCCAACACATCGACCTGACTCTTCAAGGTCAGAGACTGAGTCTCCAACACATCGACCTGACTCTTCAAGGTCAGAGACTGAGTCTCCAACACATCGACCTGACTCTTCAAGGTCAGAGACTGAGTCTCCAACACATCGACCTGACTCTTCAAGGTCAGAGACTGAGTCTCCAACACATCGACCTGACTCTTCAAGGTCAGAGACTGAGTCTCCAACACATCGACCTGACTCTTCAAGGTCAGAGACTGAGTCTCCAACACATCGACCTGACTCTTCAAGGTCAGAGACTGAGTCTCCAACATATCGACCTGACTCTTCAAGGTCAGAGACTGAGTCTCCAACACATCGACCTGACTCTTCAGAGACTGAGTCTCCAACACATCGACCTGACTCTTCAGAGACTGAGTCTCCAACACATCGACCTGACTCTTCAGAGACTGAGTCTCCAACACATCGACCTGACTCTTCAAGGTCAGAGACTGAGTCTCCAACACATCAACCTGACTCTTCAAGGTCAGAGACTGAGTCTCCAACACATCGACCTGACTCTTCAAGGTCAGAGACTGAGTCTCCAACACATCGACCTGACTCTTCAAGGTCAGAGACTGAGTCTCCAACACATCGACCTGACTCTTCAGAGACTGAGTCTCCAACACATCGACCTGACTCTTCAAGGTCAGAGACTGAGTCTCCAACACATCAACCTGACTCTTCAGAGACTGAGTCTCCAACACATCGACCTGACTCTTCAAGGTCAGAGACTGAGTCTCCAACACATCGACCTGACTCTTCAAGGTCAGAGACTGAGTCTCCAACACATCGACCTGACTCTTCAAGGTCAGAGACTGAGTCTCCAACACATCGACCTGACTCTTCAAGGTCAGAGACTGAGTCTCCAACACATCGACCTGACTCTTCAAGGTCAGAGACTGAGTCTCCAACACATCGACCTGACTCTTCAGAGACTGAGTCTCCAACACATCGACCTGACTCTTCAAGGTCAGAGACTGAGTCTCCAACACATCGACCTGACTCTTCAGAGACTGAGTCTCCAACACATCGACCTGACTCTTCAGAGACTGAGTCTCCAACACATCGACCTGACTCTTCAAGGTCAGAGACTGAGTCTCCAACACATCGACCTGACTCTTCAGAGACTGAGTCTCCAACACATCGACCTGACTCTTCAAGGTCAGAGACTGAGTCTCCAACACATCAACCTGACTCTTCAAGGTCAGAGACTGAGTCTCCAACACATCGACCTGACTCTTCAAGGTCAGAGACTGAGTCTCCAACACATCGACCTGACTCTTCAAGGTCAGAGACTGAGTCTCCAACACATCGACCTGACTCTTCAAGGTCAGAGACTGAGTCTCCAACACATCAACCTGACTCTTCAGAGACTGAGTCTCCAACACATCGACCTGACTCTTCAAGGTCAGAGACTGAGTCTCCAACACATCAACCTGACTCTTCAGAGACTGAGTCTCCAACACATCGACCTGACTCTTCAAGGTCAGAGACTGAGTCTCCAACACATCAACCTGACTCTTCAAGGTCAGAGACTGAGTCTCCAACACATCGACCTGACTCTTCAAGGTCAGAGACTGAGACTCCAACACATCGACCTGACTCTTCAAGGTCAGAGACTGAGTCTCCAACACATCGACCTGACTCTTCAAGGTCAGAGACTGAGTCTCCAACACATCGACCTGACTCTTCAAGGTCAGAGACTGAGTCTCCAACACATCGACCTGACTCTTCAAGGTCAGAGACTGAGTCTCCAACACATCGACCTGACTCTTCAAGGTCAGAGACTGAGTCTCCAACACATCGACCTGACTCTTCAAGGTCAGAGACTGAGTCTCCAACACATCGACCTGACTCTTCAAGGTCAGAGACTGAGTCTCCAACATATCGACCTGACTCTTCAAGGTCAGAGACTGAGTCTCCAACACATCGACCTGACTCTTCAGAGACTGAGTCTCCAACACATCGACCTGACTCTTCAGAGACTGAGTCTCCAACACATCGACCTGACTCTTCAACGTCAGAGACTGAGTCTCCAACACATCGACCTGACTCTTCAGAGACTGAGTCTCCAACACATCAACCTGACTCTTCAAGGTCAGAGACTGAGTCTCCAACACATCAACCTGACTCTTCAAGGTCAGAGACTGAGTCTCCAACACATCGACCTGACTCTTCAGAGACTGAGTCTCCAACACATCGACCTGACTCTTCAGAGACTGAGTCTCCAACACATCGACCTGACTCTTCAAGGTCAGAGACTGAGTCTCCAACACATCAACCTGACTCTTCAAGGTCAGAGACTGAGTCTCCAACACATCAACCTGACTCTTCAAGGTCAGAGACTGAGTCTCCAACACATCGACCTGACTCTTCAAGGTCAGAGACTGAGTCTCCAACACATCAACCTGACTCTTCAAGGTCAGAGACTGAGTCTCCAACACATCGACCTGACTCTTCAGAGACTGAGTCTCCAACACATCGACCTGACTCTTCAAGGTCAGAGACTGAGTCTCCAACACATCGACCTGACTCTTCAGAGACTGAGTCTCCAACACATCGACCTGACTCTTCAGAGACTGAGTCTCCAACACATCGACCTGACTCTTCAGAGACTGAGTCTCCAACACATCGACCTGACTCTTCAGAGACTGAGTCTCCAACACATCGACCTGACTCTTCAAGGTCAGAGACTGAGTCTCCAACACATCGACCTGACTCTTCAGAGACTGGAGTCTCCAACACATCGACCTGACTCTTCAGAGACTGAGTCTCCAACACATCGACCTGACTCTTCAGAGACTGAGTCTCCAAACACATCGACCTGACTCTTCAAGGTCAGAGACTGAGTCTCCAACACATCGACCTGACTCTTCAGAGACTGAGTCTCCAACACATCGACCTGACTCTTCAGAGACCGAGTCTCCAACACATCGACCTGACTCTTCAGAGACTGAGTCTCCAACACATCGACCTGACTCTTCAAGGTCAGAGACTGAGTCTCCAACACATCGACCTGAATCTTCAGAGACTGAGTCTCCAACACATCGACCTGACTCTTCAAGGTCAGAGACTGAGTCTCCAACACATCGACCTGACTCTTCAGAGACTGAGTCTCCAACACATCGACCTGACTCTTCAAGGTCAGAGACTGAGTCTCCAACACATCGACCTGACTCTTCAAGGTCAGAGACTGAGTCTCCAACACATCGACCTGACTCTTCAAGGTCAGAGACTGAGTCTCCAACACATCGACCTGACTCTTCAAGGTCAGAGACTGAGTCTCCAACACATCGACCTGACTCTTCAAGGTCAGAGACTGAGTCTCCAACACATCGACCTGACTCTTCAGAGACTGAGACTCCAACACATCGACCTGACTCTTCAGAGACTGAGTCTCCAACACATCGACCTGACTCTTCAGAGACTGAGTCTCCAACACATCGACCTGACTCTTCAGAGACTGAGTCTCCAACACATCGACCTGACTCTTCAGAGACTGAGTCTCCAACACATCGACCTGACTCTTCAAGGTCAGAGACTGAGTCTCCAACACATCGACCTGACTCTTCAGAGACTGAGTCTCCAACACATCGACCTGACTCTTCAAGGTCAGAGACTGAGTCTCCAACACATCGACCTGACTCTTCAAGGTCAGAGACTGAGTCTCCAACACATCGACCTGACTCTTCAAGGTCAGAGACTGAGTCTCCAACACATCGACCTGACTCTTCAAGGTCAGAGACTGAGTCTCCAACACATCGACCTGACTCTTCGGAGACTGAGTCTCCAACACATCAACCTGACTCTTCAAGGTCAGAGACTGAGTCTCCAACACATCGACCTGACTCTTCAGAGACTGAGTCTCCAACACATCGACCTGACTCTTCAAGGTCAGAGACTGAGTCTCCAACACATCGACCTGACTCTTCAGAGACTGAGTCTCCAACACATCAACCTGACTCTTCAAGGTCAGAGACTGAGTCTCCAACACATCGACCTGACTCTTCAGAGACTGAGTCTCCAACACATCGACCTGACTCTTCAGAGACTGAGTCTCCAACACATCGACCTGACTCTTCAAGGTCAGAGACTGAGTCTCCAACACATCGACCTGACTCTTCAAGGTCAGAGACTGAGTCTCCAACACATCGACCTGACTCTTCAAGGTCAGAGACTGAGTCTCCAACACATCAACCTGACTCTTCAGAGACTGAGTCTCCAACACATCGACCTGACTCTTCAAGGTCAGAGACTGAGTCTCCAACACATCAACCTGACTCTTCAGAGACTGAGTCTCCAACACATCGACCTGACTCTTCAAGGTCAGAGACTGAGTCTCCAACACATCAACCTGACTCTTCAAGGTCAGAGACTGAGTCTCCAACACATCGACCTGACTCTTCAAGGTCAGAGACTGAGTCTCCAACACATCGACCTGACTCTTCAAGGTCAGAGACTGAGTCTCCAACACATCGACCTGACTCTTCAAGGTCAGAGACTGAGTCTCCAACACATCGACCTGACTCTTCAAGGTCAGAGACTGAGTCTCCAACACATCGACCTGACTCTTCAAGGTCAGAGACTGAGTCTCCAACACATCGACCTGACTCTTCAAGGTCAGAGACTGAGTCTCCAACACATCGACCTGACTCTTCAAGGTCAGAGACTGAGTCTCCAACACATCGACCTGACTCTTCAAGGTCAGAGACTGAGTCTCCAACACATCGACCTGACTCTTCAAGGTCAGAGACTGAGTCTCCAACACATCGACCTGACTCTTCAGAGACTGAGTCTCCAACACATCGACCTGACTCTTCAGAGACTGAGTCTCCAACACATCGACCTGACTCTTCAAGGTCAGAGACTGAGTCTCCAACACATCGACCTGACTCTTCAGAGACTGAGTCTCCAACACATCGACCTGACTCTTCAGAGACTGAGTCTCCAACACATCAACCTGACTCTTCAAGGTCAGAGACTGAGTCTCCAACACATCAACCTGACTCTTCAAGGTCAGAGACTGAGTCTCCAACACATCAACCTGACTCTTCAGAGACTGAGTCTCCAACACATCGACCTGACTCTTCAGAGACTGAGTCTCCAACACATCGACCTGACTCTTCAAGGTCAGAGACTGAGTCTCCAACACATCAACCTGACTCTTCAAGGTCAGAGACTGAGTCTCCAACACATCAACCTGACTCTTCAAGGTCAGAGACTTAGTCTCCAACACATTGACCTGACTCTTCAAGGTCAGAGACTGAGTCTCCAACACATCAACCTGACTCTTCAAGGTCAGAGACCGAGTCTCCAACACATCGACCTGACTCTTCAGAGACTGAGTCTCCAACACATCGACCTGACTCTTCAAGGTCAGAGACTGAGTCTCCAACACATCGACCTGACTCTTCAGAGACTGAGTCTCCAACACATCGACCTGACTCTTCAGAGACTGAGTCTCCAACACATCGACCTGACTCTTCAGAGACTGAGTCTCCAACACATCGACCTGACTCTTCAGAGACTGAGTCTCCAACACATCGACCTGACTCTTCAAGGTCAGAGACTGAGTCTCCAACACATCGACCTGACTCTTCAGAGACTGAGTCTCCAACACATCGACCTGACTCTTCAGAGACTGAGTCTCCAACACATCGACCTGACTCTTCAGAGACTGAGTCTCCAACACATCGACCTGACTCTTCAAGGTCAGAGACCGAGTCTCCAACACATCGACCTGACTCTTCAGAGACCGAGTCTCCAACACATCGACCTGACTCTTCAGAGACTGAGTCTCCAACACATCGACCTGACTCTTCAGAGACTGAGTCTCCAACACATCGACCTGACTCTTCAAGGTCAGAGACTGAGTCTCCAACACATCGACCTGACTCTTCAGAGACTGAGTCTCCAACACATCGACCTCACTCTTCAAGGTCAGAGACTGAGTCTCCAACACATCGACCTGACTCTTCAAGGTCAGAGACTGAGTCTCCAACACATCGACCTGACTCTTCAAGGTCAGAGACCGAGTCTCCAACACATCGACCTGACTCTTCAAGGTCAGAGACTGAGTCTCCAACACATCGACCTGACTCTTCAGAGACTGAGTCTCCAACACATCGACCTGACTCTTCAGAGACTGAGTCTCCAACACATCGACCTGACTCTTCAGAGACTGAGTCTCCAACACATCGACCTGACTCTTCAGAGACTGAGTCTCCAACACATCGACCTGACTCTTCAAGGTCAGAGACTGAGTCTCCAACACATCGACCTGACTCTTCAGAGACTGAGTCTCCAACACATCGACCTGACTCTTCAGAGACTGAGTCTCCAACACATCGACCTGACTCTTCAAGGTCAGAGACTGAGTCTCCAACACATCGACCTGACTCTTCAAGGTCAGAGACTGAGTCTCCAACACATCGACCTGACTCTTCAGAGACTGAGTCTCCAACACATCGACCTGACTCTTCAAGGTCAGAGACTGAGTCTCCAACACATCAACCTGACTCTTCAAGGTCAGAGACTGAGTCTCCAACACATCGACCTGACTCTTCAAGGTCAGAGACCGAGTCTCCAACACATCAACCTGACTCTTCAGAGACTGAGTCTCCAACACATCGACCTGACTCTTCAAGGTCAGAGACTGAGTCTCCAACACATCAACCTGACTCTTCAAGGTCAGAGACTGAGTCTCCAACACATCGACCTGACTCTTCAAGGTCAGAGACTGAGTCTCCAACACATCGACCTGACTCTTCAAGGTCAGAGACTGAGTCTCCAACACATCGACCTGACTCTTCAAGGTCAGAGACTGAGTCTCCAACACATCGACCTGACTCTTCAAGGTCAGAGACTGAGTCTCCAACACATCGACCTGACTCTTCAAGGTCAGAGACTGAGTCTCCAACACATCGACCTGACTCTTCAAGGTCAGAGACTGAGTCTCCAACACATCGACCTGACTCTTCAAGGTCAGAGACTGAGTCTCCAACACATCGACCTGACTCTTCAAGGTCAGAGACTGAGTCTCCAACACATCGACCTGACTCTTCAAGGTCAGAGACTGAGTCTCCAACACATCGACCTGACTCTTCAGAGACTGAGTCTCCAACACATCGACCTGACTCTTCAGAGACTGGAGTCTCCAACACATCGACCTGACTCTTCAAGGTCAGAGACTGAGTCTCCAACACATCGACCTGACTCTTCAGAGACTGAGTCTCCAACACATCGACCTGACTCTTCAGAGACTGAGTCTCCAACACATCAACCTGACTCTTCAAGGTCAGAGACTGAGTCTCCAACACATCAACCTGACTCTTCAAGGTCAGAGACTGAGTCTCCAACACATCAACCTGACTCTTCAGAGACTGAGTCTCCAACACATCGACCTGACTCTTCAGAGACTGAGTCTCCAACACATCGACCTGACTCTTCAAGGTCAGAGACTGAGTCTCCAACACATCAACCTGACTCTTCAAGGTCAGAGACTGAGTCTCCAACACATCAACCTGACTCTTCAAGGTCAGAGACTTAGTCTCCAACACATCGACCTGACTCTTCAAGGTCAGAGACTGAGTCTCCAACACATCAACCTGACTCTTCAAGGTCAGAGACTGAGTCTCCAACACATCGACCTGACTCTTCAGAGACTGAGTCTCCAACACATCGACCTGACTCTTCAAGGTCAGAGACTGAGTCTCCAACACATCGACCTGACTCTTCAGAGACTGAGTCTCCAACACATCGACCTGACTCTTCAGAGACTCGAGTCTCCAACACATCGACCTGACTCTTCAGAGACTGAGTCTCCAACACATCGACCTGACTCTTCAGAGACTGAGTCTCCAACACATCGACCTGACTCTTCAAGGTCAGAGACTGAGTCTCCAACACATCGACACTGACTCTTCAGAGACTGAGTCTCCAACACATCGACCTGACTCTTCAGAGACCGAGTCTCCAACACATCGACCTGACTCTTCAGAGACTGAGTCTCCAACACATCGACCTGACTCTTCAAGGTCAGAGACTGAGTCTCCAACACATCGACCTGACTCTTCAGAGACTGAGTCTCCAACACATCGACCTGACTCTTCAGAGACTGAGTCTCCAACACATCGACCTGACTCTTCAGAGACTGAGTCTCCAACACATCGACCTGACTCTTCAAGGTCAGAGACTGAGTCTCCAACACATCGACCTGACTCTTCAGAGACTGAGTCTCCAACACATCGACCTGACTCTTCAAGGTCAGAGACTGAGTCTCCAACACATCGACCTGACTCTTCAAGGTCAGAGACTGAGTCTCCAACACATCGACCTGACTCTTCAAGGTCAGAGACTGAGTCTCCAACACATCGACCTGACTCTTCAAGGTCAGAGACTGAGTCTCCAACACATCGACCTGACTCTTCAGAGACTGGAGTCTCCAACACATCGACCTGACTCTTCAGAGACCGAGTCTCCAACACATCGACCTGACTCTTCAGAGACTGGAGTCTCCAACACATCGACCTGACTCTTCAGAGACTGAGTCTCCAACACATCGACCTGACTCTTCAAGGTCAGAGACTGAGTCTCCAACACATCGACCTGACTCTTCAGAGACTGAGTCTCCAACACATCGACCTGACTCTTCAGAGACTGAGTCTCCAACACATCGACCTGACTCTTCAAGGTCAGAGACTGAGTCTCCAACACATCGACCTGACTCTTCAAGGTCAGAGACTGAGTCTCCAACACATCGACCTGACTCTTCAGAGACTGAGTCTCCAACACATCGACCTGACTCTTCAAGGTCAGAGACTGAGTCTCCAACACATCGACCTGACTCTTCAGAGACTGAGTCTCCAACACATCGACCTGACTCTTCAAGGTCAGAGACTGAGTCTCCAACACATCGACCTGACTCTTCAAGGTCAGAGACTGAGTCTCCAACACATCGACCTGACTCTTCAAGGTCAGAGACTGAGTCTCCAACACATCGACCTGACTCTTCAAGGTCAGAGACTGAGTCTCCAAACACATCGACCTGACTCTTCAGAGACTGAGTCTCCAACACATCGACCTGACTCTTCAGAGACTGAGTCTCCAACACATCGACCTGACTCTTCAAGGTCAGAGACTGAGTCTCCAACACATCGACCTGACTCTTCAAGGTCAGAGACTGAGTCTCCAACACATCGACCTGACTCTTCAGAGACTGAGTCTCCAACACATCGACCTGACTCTTCAGAGACTGAGTCTCCAACACATCGACCTGACTCTTCAGAGACTGAGTCTCCAACACATCGACCTGACTCTTCAGAGACTGAGTCTCAAACACATCGACCTGACTCTTCAAGGTCAGAGACTGAGTCTCCAACACATCGACCTGACTCTTCAAGGTCAGAGACCGAGTCTCCAACACATCGACCTGACTCTTCAAGGTCAGAGACTGAGTCTCCAACACATCGACCTGACTCTTCAAGGTCAGAGACTGAGTCTCCAACACATCGACCTGACTCTTCAGAGACTGAGTCTCCAACACATCGACCTGACTCTTCAGAGACCGGAGTCTCCAACACATCGACCTGACTCTTCAGAGACTGAGTCTCCAACACATCGACCTGACTCTTCCAGAGACTGAGTCTCCAACACATCGACCTGACTCTTCAAGGTCAGAGACCGAGTCTCCAACACATCGACCTGACTCTTCAGAGACTGAGTCTCCAACACATCGACCTGACTCTTCGGAGACTGGAGTCTCCAACACATCGACCTGACTCTTCAAGGTCAGAGACTGAGTCTCCAACACATCGACCTGACTCTTCAAGGTCAGAGACTGAGTCTCCAACACATCGACCTGACTCTTCAGAGACTGAGTCTCCAACACATCGACCTGACTCTTCAAGGTCAGAGACTGAGTCTCCAACACATCGACCTGACTCTTCAGAGACTGAGTCTCCAACACATCGACCTGACTCTTCAAGGTCAGAGACTGAGTCTCCAACACATCGACCTGACTCTTCAAGGTCAGAGACTGAGTCTCCAACACATCGACCTGACTCTTCAAGGTCAGAGACTGAGTCTCCAACACATCGACCTGACTCTTCAAGGTCAGAGACTGAGTCTCCAACACATCGACCTGACTCTTCAGAGACTGAGTCTCCAACACATCGACCTGACTCTTCAGAGACTGAGTCTCCAACACATCGACCTGACTCTTCAGAGACTGAGTCTCCAAACACATCGACCTGACTCTTCAAGGTCAGAGACTGAGTCTCCAACACATCAACCTGACTCTTCAGAGACTGGAGTCTCCAACACATCGACCTGACTCTTCAAGGTCAGAGACTGAGTCTCCAACACATCAACCTGACTCTTCAGAGACTGAGTCTCCAACACATCGACCTGACTCTTCAAGGTCAGAGACTGAGTCTCCAACACATCAACCTGACTCTTCAAGGTCAGAGACTGAGTCTCCAACACATCGACCTGACTCTTCAAGGTCAGAGACTGAGTCTCCAACACATCGACCTGACTCTTCAAGGTCAGAGACTGAGTCTCCAACACATCGACCTGACTCTTCAAGGTCAGAGACTGAGTCTCCAACACATCGACCTGACTCTTCAAGGTCAGAGACTGAGTCTCCAACACATCGACCTGACTCTTCAAGGTCAGAGACTGAGTCTCCAACACATCGACCTGACTCTTCAAGGTCAGAGACTGGAGTCTCCAACACATCGACCTGACTCTTCAAGGTCAGAGACTGAGTCTCCAACACATCGACCTGACTCTTCAAGGTCAGAGACTGAGTCTCCAACACATCGACCTGACTCTTCAAGGTCAGAGACTGAGTCTCCAACACATCGACCTGACTCTTCAGAGACTGAGTCTCCAACACATCGACCTGACTCTTCAGAGACTGAGTCTCCAACACATCGACCTGACTCTTCAAGGTCAGAGACTGAGTCTCCAACACACTCGACCTGACTCTTCAGAGACTGAGTCTCCAACACATCGACCTGACTCTTCAGAGACTGAGTCTCCAACACATCAACCTGACTCTTCAAGGTCAGAGACTGAGTCTCCAACACATCAACCTGACTCTTCAAGGTCAGAGACTGAGTCTCCAACACATCAACCTGACTCTTCAGAGACTGGGAGTCTCCAACACATCGACCTGACTCTTCAGAGACTGAGTCTCCAACACATCGACCTGACTCTTCAAGGTCAGAGACTGAGTCTCCAACACATCAACCTGACTCTTCAAGGTCAGAGACTGAGTCTCCAACACATCAACCTGACTCTTCAAGGTCAGAGACTTAGTCTCCAACACATCGACCTGACTCTTCAAGGTCAGAGACTGAGTCTCCAACACATCAACCTGACTCTTCAAGGTCAGAGACTGAGTCTCCAACACATCGACCTGACTCTTCAGAGACTGAGTCTCCAACACATCGACCTGACTCTTCAAGGTCAGAGACTGAGTCTCCAACACATCGACCTGACTCTTCAGAGACCGAGTCTCCAACACATCGACCTGACTCTTCAGAGACTGAGTCTCCAACACATCGACCTGACTCTTCAGAGACTGAGTCTCCAACACATCGACCTGACTCTTCAGAGACTGAGTCTCCAACACATCGACCTGACTCTTCAAGGTCAGAGACTGAGTCTCCAACACATCGACCTGACTCTTCAGAGACTGAGTCTCCAACACATCGACCTGACTCTTCAGAGACTGAGTCTCCAACACATCGACCTGACTCTTCAGAGACTGAGTCTCCAACACATCGACCTGACTCTTCAAGGTCAGAGACTGAGTCTCCAACACATCGACCTGACTCTTCAGAGACTGGAGTCTCCAACACATCGACCTGACTCTTCAGAGACTGAGTCTCCAACACATCGACCTGACTCTTCCAGAGACCGAGTCTCCAACACATCGACCTGACTCTTCAAGGTCAGAGACTGAGTCTCCAACACATCGACCTGACTCTTCAGAGACTGAGTCTCCAACACATCGACCTGACTCTTCAAGGTCAGAGACTGAGTCTCCAACACATCGACCTGACTCTTCAAGGTCAGAGACTGAGTCTCCAACACATCGACCTGACTCTTCAAGGTCAGAGACTGAGTCTCCAACACATCGACCTGACTCTTCAAGGTCAGAGACTGAGTCTCCAACACATCGACCTGACTCTTCAGAGACTGAGTCTCCAACACATCGACCTGACTCTTCAGAGACTGAGTCTCCAACACATCGACCTGACTCTTCAGAGACTGAGTCTCCAACACATCGACCTGACTCTTCAGAGACTGAGTCTCCAACACATCGACCTGACTCTTCAAGGTCAGAGACTGAGTCTCCAACACATCGACCTGACTCTTCAGAGACCGGAGTCTCCAACACATCGACCTGACTCTTCAGAGACTGAGTCTCCAACACATCGACCTGACTCTTCAAGGTCAGAGACTGAGTCTCCAACACATCGACCTGACTCTTCAAGGTCAGAGACTGAGTCTCCAACACTCGACCTGACTCTTCAGAGACCGAGTCTCCAACACATCGACCTGACTCTTCAAGGTCAGAGACTGAGTCTCCAACACATCGACCTGACTCTTCAGAGACTGAGTCTCCAACACACGACCTGACTCTTCAAGGTCAGAGACTGAGTCTCCAACACATCGACCCTGACTCTTCAAGGTCAGAGACTGAGTCTCCAACACATCGACCTGACTCTTCAAGGTCAGAGACTGAGTCTCCAACACATCGACCTGACTCTTCAAGGTCAGAGACTGAGTCTCCAACACATCGACCTGACTCTTCAGAGACTGAGTCTCCAACACACTTCGACCTGACTCTTCAGAGACTGAGTCTCCAACACATCGACCTGACTCTTCAGAGACTGAGTCTCCAACACATCGACCTGACTCTTCAGAGACTGAGTCTCCAACACATCGACCTGACTCTTCAAGGTCAGAGACTGAGTCTCCAACACATCGACCTGACTCTTCAGAGACTGAGTCTCCAACACATCGACCTGACTCTTCAAGGTCAGAGACTGAGTCTCCAACACATCGACCTGACTCTTCAAGGTCAGAGACTGAGTCTCCAACACATCGACCTGACTCTTCAAGGTCAGAGACTGAGTCTCCAACACATCGACCTGACTCTTCAAGGTCAGAGACTGAGTCTCCAACACATCGACCTGACTCTTCAAGGTCAGAGACTGAGTCTCCAACACATCGACCTGACTCTTCGGGAGACTGAGTCTCCAACACATCAACCTGACTCTTCAAGGTCAGAGACTGAGTCTCCAACACATCGACCTGACTCTTCAGAGACTGAGTCTCCAACACATCGACCTGACTCTTCAAGGTCAGAGACTGAGTCTCCAACACATCGACCTGACTCTTCAGAGACTGAGTCTCCAACACATCAACCTGACTCTTCAAGGTCAGAGACTGAGTCTCCAACACATCGACCTGACTCTTCAGAGACTGAGTCTCCAACACATCGACCTGACTCTTCAGAGACTGAGTCTCCAACACATCGACCTGACTCTTCAGAGACTGAGTCTGGGAAGAATAGATTAGTGCAGACCCCCCCATGATCATGGGATTATTGGCACCGTCTTTTTATATTTCATGGAGACATTTCATTTCATGAATAGCAGTAGGAAGTAATAAAAGCATTTGGTAATTACCTGATATGGAGGAAACTGAGTTTTTTCAATGTTTAGTTAATAATAATTAAGTGGCAGATAAATACACTACTTGGCAATTGAATGGAATGATTGGAATTGTTCGGTCTTCCTATAAGTGCAAAACATTGTAATATCAGCATGTAAATGATTTACTTACACAGAATATTCAACAGTGTATGAATAGTTGAAAGGTTTAGGATCCCACATAAGCAGTGTTTTGAAGTTGATAGACAACCAGGAAACGTTCTGTGCCTTGGGATAGTTACCTACATGAAGAACAAGATCAGTTACCTACATGAAGAACAAGATCAGTTACCTACATGAAGAACAAGATCAGTTACCTACATGAAGAACAAGATCAGTTACCTACATGAAGAACAAGATCAGTTAATTACATGAAGAACAAGATCAGTTAACTACATGAAGAACAAGATCAGTTACCTACATGAAGAACAAGATCAGTTACCTACATGAAGAACAAGATCAGTTACCTACATGAAGAACAAGATCAGTTACCTACATGAAGAACAAGATCAGTTACCTACACGAAGAACAAGATCAGTTAACTACACGAAGAACAAGATCAGTTAACTACGCGAAGAACAAGATCAGTTACCTACATGAAGAACAAGATCAGTTAATTACACGAAGAACAAGATCAGTTAATTACATGAAGAATAAGATCAGTTA
>NW_025550273.1:0-20248 GCF_905237065.1 Salmo salar | reverse complement strand
TATAATACCTCATACCAGAACACAATCCCTCCATACCAGAATATAACGCCCCCCTCCATACCAGAATATAATACCCTCAGAGCAGAATATAATGCCCTCCATACCAGAATATAATGCCCCCTCCCATACCACGGAATATAATACCCCCCTCCATACCAGAATATAATGCCCTCCACACCAGAATATAATGCCCTAACACTCCATACCAGAATATAATGCTCCCTCCCTACCAGAATATAATGCTCCTCCCTACCAGAATATAATGCCCCCTCCAACTCAGAATATCACGGGCCCCTCCATACCAGAATATAACAGCTCCCTCCATACACCAGAATATAATGCCCCCTCCATAACCAGAATATAATGCTCCCTCCATACCACAGAATATAACACAATCCCCTCCATACCACAGAACATAATGCCCCCTCCAAACCAGAATATAATGCTCCCTCCATACCAGAACATAATGCACCCTCCCTACCAGAATATAATGCCCCCTCCATACCAGAATATTAAGTGCCCCCTCCCTACCAGAATATAACGCCTCATCCACACCAGAATATAAAACACCTCCATACCAGGAATAGAACGCCCCTCCATACCAGAATATAATGCCTCCATACCAGAACATAACACCCTCCATACCAGAATATAATGCCCCTCCATACCAGAATATAATGCCCCCTCCCACCAGAATATAATACTCCCTCCATACCAGAATATAATACCCTCCATACCAGAATGATACCCCTCCCTACCAGAATATAATGCCACCTCATACCAGAATATAATGCCCCCTCCATACCAGAATATAATAGCCCCCCCTCCATACCAGAATATAATGCCCCCTCCATACCAGAATATAATGCCCCCTCCATACCAGAATATAATGCCCCTCCATACCAGAATATAATGCCCCCCCTCCATACCAGAATATAATACCCCCTCCATACCAGAATATAACACTCCCTCCATACCAGAATATAATGCCCCCTCCATACCAGAATATAATGCTCCCTCCATACCAGAATATAATGCCCCCCTCCTATACCAGAATATAATGCCCCTCCATACCAGAATATAATGCCCCTCCATACCAGAATATAATGCCCCCCTCCCTACCAGAATATAATGCCCCCTCCATACCAGAATATAATGCCCCCCCTCCATACCAGAATATAATGCCCCCCTCCATACCAGAATATAATGCCCCCTCCATACCAGAATATAATGCCCCCTCCATACCAGAATATAATGCCCCCCTCCATACCAGAATATAATGCCCCCTCCATACCAGAATATAATACCCCCTCCATACCAGAATATAATGCCCCCTCCATACCAGAATATAATGCCCCCTCCATACCAGAATATAATGCCCCCTCCCTACCAGAATATAATACCCCTCCATACCAGAATATAATGCCCCTCCATACCAGAATATAATGCCCCCTCCATACCAGAATATAATGCCCCCTCCATACCAGAATATAATACCCCCTCCATACCAGAATATAATACCCCCTCCATACCAGAATATAATACCCCCTCCATACCAGAATATAATGCCTCCTCCATACCAGAATATAATGCCCCCTCCCTACCAGAATATAATACCCCTCCATACCAGAATATAATGCCCTCCATACCAGAATATAATGCCCCCTCCATACCAGAATATAATGCCCCTCCATACCAGAATATAATGCCCCTCCATACCAGAATATAATACCCCCTCCATACCAGAATATAATGTCCCTCCATACCAGAATATAATGCCCCTCCATACCAGAATATAATGCCCCCCTCCTACCAGAATATAATGCCCCCCCTCCATACCAGAATATAATGCCCCTCCATACCAGAATATAATCCAGCCCCTCCATACCAGAATATAATACCCCCCCTCCATACCAGAATATAATGCCCCCCTCCATACCAGAATATAATGCCCCCCTCCATACCAGAATATAATGCCCCTCCATACCAGAATATAATGCCCCCTCCATACCAGAATATAATGCCCCTCCCTACCAGAATATAATACCCCCTCCATACCAGAATATAATGCCCCTCCCTACCAGAATATAATACCCCTCCATACCAGAATATAATGCCCCCCTCCATACCAGAATATAATGCCCCTCCATACCAGAATATAATGCCCCCTCCATACCAGAATATAATGCCCCCTCCATACCAGAATATAATGCCCCCTCCATACCAGAATATAATGCCCCTCCATACCAGAATATAATGCCCCCCCTCCATACCAGAATATAATGCCCCCCTCCATACCAGAATATAATGCCCCCTCCATACCAGAATATAATGCCCCCTCCATACCAGAATATAATGCCCCCTCCATACCAGAATATAATGCCCCCTCCATACCAGAATATAATGCCCCTCCATACCAGAATATAATGCCCCTCCATACCAGAATATAATGCCCCCCCTCCATACCAGAATATAATGCCCCTCCATACCAGAATATAATACCCCCCCTCCATACCAGAATATAATGCCCCCTCCATACCAGAATATAATGCCCCCCTCCATACCAGAATATAATGCCCCTCCATACCAGAATATAATACCCCTCCATACCAGAATATAATGCCCCCTCCATACCAGAATATAATGCCCCTCCTCCATACCAGAATATAATGCCCCTCCATACCAGAATATAATACCCCCCTCCATACCAGAATATAATGCCCCTCCATACCAGAATATAATGCCCCTCCATACCAGAATATAATGCCCTCCATACCAGAATATAATGCCCTCCATACCAGAATATAATGCCCCTCCATACCAGAATATAATGCCCCCTCCATACCAGAATATAATGCCCCCTCCATACCAGAATATAATACCCCCTCCATACCAGAATATAATGCCCCCTCCATACCAGAATATAATGCCCCCTCCATACCAGAATATAATGCCCCCCTCCATACCAGAATATAAGCCCCCCTCCATACCAGAATATAATGCCCCCTCCATACCAGAATATAATGCCCCTCCATACCAGAATATAATACCCCCTCCATACCAGAATATAATGCCCCCTCCATACCAGAATATAATGCCCCCCTCCATACCAGAATATAATGCCCCCTCCATACCAGAATATAATACCCCCTCCATACCAGAATATAACGCCCCCTCCATACCAGAATATAATACCCCCCCTCCATACCAGAATATAATGCCCCCTCCATACCAGAATATAATGCCCCCCTCCATACCAGAATATAATACCCCCTCCATACCAGAATATAATGCCCCCTCCATACCAGAATATAATGCCCCCCCTCCATACCAGAATATAATGCCCTCCCCTACCAGAATATAATACCCCCTCCCTACCAGAATATAATGCCCCCTCCATACCAGAATATAATGCCCCTCCATACCAGAATATAATACCCCCTCCATACCAGAATATAATGCCCCCTCCATACCAGAATATAATGCCCCCTCCATACCAGAATATAATGCCCCCCCTCCATACCAGAATATAATGCCCCTCCATACCAGAATATAATGCCCCCTCCATACCAGAATATAATACCCCCTCCATACCAGAATATAATACCCCCTCCATACCAGAATATAATGCCCCCTCCCTACCAGAATATAATACCCCTCCATACCAGAATATAATGCCCCCTCCATACCAGAATATAATACCCCCTCCATACCAGAATATAATACCCCTCCATACCAGAATATAATGCCCCCTCCATACCAGAATATAATGCCCCCTCCATACCAGAATATAATGCCCCTCCATACCAGAATATAATGCCCCCTCCATACCAGAATATAATGCCCCTCCATACCAGAATATAATACCCCTCCATACCAGAATATAATACCCCCTCCATACCAGAATATAATGCCCCCTCCCTACCAGAATATAATGCCCCCCTCCATACCAGAATATAATGCCCCCTCCATACCAGAATATAATGCCCCTCCATACCAGAATATAATGCTCCCTCCATACCAGAATATAATGCCCCTCCATACCAGAATATAATGCCCCCTCCATACCAGAATATAATGCCCCCCCTCCATACCAGAATATAATGCCCCTCCATACCAGAATATAATGCCCCTCCATACCAGAATATAATGCCCCCTCCATACCAGAATATAATGCCCCCCTCCATACCAGAATATAATACCCCCTCCATACCAGAATATAATACCCCTCCATACCAGAATATAATGCCCCCTCCATACCAGAATATAATGCCCCCTCCATACCAGAATATAATGCCCCCTCCATACCAGAATATAATGCCCCCTCCATACCAGAATATAATGCCCCCTCCATACCAGAATATAATGCCCCCTCCATACCAGAATATAATGCCCCCTCCATACCAGAATATAATGCCCCCCTCCATACCAGAATATAATGCCCCCTCCATACCAGAATATAATACCCCCCTCCATACCAGAATATAATGCCCCCTCCATACCAGAATATAATGCCCCCTCCATACCAGAATATAATGCCCCCTCCATACCAGAATATAATGCCCTCCATACCAGAATATAATGCCCCTCCATACCAGAATATAATGCCCCCTCCATACCAGAATATAATGCCCCCTCCATACCAGAATATAATGCCCCCTCCATACCAGAATATAATGCCCCTCCATACCAGAATATAACGCCCCCTCCATACCAGAATATAATGCCCCCTCCATACCAGAATATAATGCCCCTCCATACCAGAATATAATGCCCCCTCCATACCAGAATATAATGCCCCCTCCATACCAGAATATAATGCCCCCTCCATACCAGAATATAATGCCCCCCCTCCATACCAGAATATAACACCCCTCCATACCAGAATATAATGCCCCCTCCATACCAGAATATAATACCCCCCTCCATACCAGAATATAATGCCCCCTCCATACCAGAATATAATGCCCCCTCCATACCAGAATATAATGCCCCCTCCATACCAGAATATAATGCCCCCCCTCCATACCAGAATATAATGCCCCCTCCATACCAGAATATAATGCCCCCTCCATACCAGAATATAATGCCCCCTCCATACCAGAATATAATGCCCCCTCCATACCAGAATATAATGCCCCTCCATACCAGAATATAATGCCCCTCCATACCAGAATATAATGCCCCCTCCATACCAGAATATAATGCCCCCTCCATACCAGAATATAATGCCCCCTCCATACCAGAATATAATGCCCCTCCATACCAGAATATAATGCCCCTCCATACCAGAATATAATGCCCCTCCATACCAGAATATAATGCCCCCTCCATACCAGAATATAATGCCCCCTCCATACCAGAATATAATGCCCCCTCCATACCAGAATATAATGCCCCCTCCATACCAGAATATAATGCCCCCCTCCATACCAGAATATAATGCTCCCTCCATACCAGAATATAATGCTCCCTCCATACCAGAATATAATGCCCCCTCCATACCAGAATATAATGCTCCCCTCCATACCAGAATATAATACCCCCTCCATACCAGAATATAATGCTCCCTCCATACCAGAATATAATGCCCCCTCCATACCAGAATATAATGCCCCCTCCATACCAGAATATAATGCTCCCTCCATACCAGAATATAATGCCCCCTCCATACCAGAATATAATGCCCCCTCCATACCAGAATATAATGCCCCCTCCATACCAGAATATAATGCCCCTCCATACCAGAATATAATGCCCCTCCATACCAGAATATAATGCTCCCTCCATACCAGAATATAATGCCCCTTCCATACCAGAATATAATGCCCCCTCCATACCAGAATATAATGCCCCCTCCATACCAGAATATAATGCCCCCCCTCCATACCAGAATATAATGCCCCCTCCATACCAGAATATAATGCCCCCTCCATACCAGAATATAATGCCCCCTCCATACCAGAATATAATACCCCCCTCCATACCAGAATATAATGCCCCCTCCATACCAGAATATAATGCCCCCCTCCATACCAGAATATAATGCCCCCCTCCATACCAGAATATAATACCCCCCCTCCATACCAGAATATAATGCCCCCCTCCATACCAGAATATAATGCCCCCTCCATACCAGAATATAATGCCCCCTCCATACCAGAATATAATACCCTCCATACCAGAATATAATGCCCCCTCCATACCAGAATATAATGCCCCCTCCATACCAGAATATAATGCCCCCTCCATACCAGAATATAATGCTCCCTCCATACCAGAATATAATGCCCCCCTCCATACCAGAATATAATGCCCCCTCCATACCAGAATATAATGCCCCCTCCATACCAGAATATAATGCCCCCCTCCATACCAGAATATAATGCCCCCTCCATACCAGAATATAATGCCCCCTCCATACCAGAATATAATGCCCCCTCCATACCAGAATATAATGCCCCCTCCATACCAGAATATAATGCCCCCTCCATACCAGAATATAATGCCCCCCTCCATACCAGAATATAATGCCCCTCCATACCAGAATATAATGCCCCCTCCATACCAGAATATAATACCCCCTCCATACCAGAATATAATGCCCCCTCCATACCAGAATATAATGCCCCCTCCATACCAGAATATAATGCCCCCCTCCATACCAGAATATAATGCCCCCCTCCATACCAGAATATAATGCCCCCCCTCCATACCAGAATATAATGCCCCTCCATACCAGAATATAAAGCCCCCTCCATACCAGAATATAATGCCCCCTCCATACCAGAATATAATGCCCCCTCCATACCAGAATATAATACCCCCTCCATACCAGAATATAATGCCCCCTCCATACCAGAATATAATGCCCCCTCCATACCAGAATATAATGCCCCCTCCATACCAGAATATAATGCTCCCTCCATACCAGAATATAATGCCCCCCCTCCATACCAGAATATAATGCCCCCTCCATACCAGAATATAATGCCCCTCCCTACCAGAATATAATGCTCCCTCCCTACCAGAATATAATGCTCCCTCCCTACCAGAATATAATACCCCCTCCATACCAGAATATAATGCTCCCTCCATACCAGAATATAATACCCCTCCATACCAGAATATAATACCCCTCCCTACCAGAATATAATGCCCCCTCCATACCAGAATATAATACCCCCTCCATACCAGAATATAATGCCCCTCCATACCAGAATATAATGCCCCCTCCCTACCAGAATATAATGCCCCCTCCATACTAGAATATAATGCCCCCTCCATACCAGAATATAATACCCCCTCATACCAGAATATAATGCCCCCTCCATACCAGAATATAATGCCCCCTCCATACCAGAATATAATACCCCCTCCATACCAGAATATAATGCCCCCTCCATACCAGAATATAATGCCCCCTCCATACCAGAATATAATACCCCCTCCATACCAGAATATAATACCCCCTCCCTACCAGAATGTAATGCCCCCTCCATACCAGAATATATTGCCCCCCTCCATACCAGAATATAACACCACTTCCATACCAGAATATAACGCCCCCTCCATACCAGAATATAACGCCCCCTCCATACCAGAATATAACGCCCCCTCCATACCAGAATATAACACCCCCTCCATACCAGAATATAATACCCCCTCCCTACCAGAATATAATGCTCCCTCCATACCAGAATATAATGCCCCCTCCCTACCAGAATATAATACCCCCTCCCTACCAGAATATAATGCTCCCTCCATACCAGAATATAATACCCCCTCCCTACCAGAATATAATGCTCCCTCCATACCAGAATATAATGCCCCCCTCCATACCAGAATATAATGCTCCCTCCCTACCAGAATATAATGCCCCCCTCCATACCAGAATATAATGCTCCCTCCATACCAGAATATAATGCCCCCTCCATACCAGAATATAATACCCCCTCCATGCCAGAATATAACGGCCCCCTCCATACCAGAATATAATGCCCGCCTCCATACCAGAATATAACAGCTCCCTCCATACCAGAATATAATGCCCCCCCTCCATACCAGAATTTAATGCTCACTCCATACCAGAATATAATACCCCCCTCCATACCAGAATATAATGCCCCCTCCATACCAGAATATAATGCCCCCTCCATACCAGAATATAATACCCCCTCCATACCAGAATATAACGCCCCCTCCATACCAGAATATAATGCCCCCCTCCATACCAGAATATAATGCTCCCTCCATACCAGAATATAATGCCCCCCCTCCATACCAGAATATAATGCTCCCTCCATACCAGAATATAACGCCCCCCATACCAGAATATAATGCCCCATCCATACCAGAATATAATGCTCCCCTCCATACCAGAATATAATGCCCCCCCTCCCTACCAGAATATAATGCCCCCTCCCTACCAGAATATAATGCCCCCTCCATACCAGAATATAATGCCCCCTCCCTACCAGAATATAATACCCTCTCCATACCAGAATATAATACAACCTCCATACCAGAATATAATGCCCCCTCCATACCAGAATATAATGCCCCCTCCATACCGGAATATAATACCCCTCCATACCGGAATATAATGCCCCCTCCATACCAGAATATAATGCCCCCTCCATACCAGAATATAATGCCCCCTCCATACCAGAATATAATACCACCTCCATACCAGAATATAATGCCCCCTCCATACCAGAATATAATTCCCCCTCCATACCAGAATATAATACCCCCTCCATACCAGAATATAATGGTCCCCTCCATACCAGAATATAATGCTCCCTCCATACCAGAATATAATGCCCCCCTCCATACCAGAATATAATGCCCCTCCATACCAGAATATAATGCCTCCTCCATACCAGAATATAATGCCCCCTCCATACCAGAATATAATGCCCCCTCCATACCAGAATATAATGGTCCCCTCCATACCAGAATATAATGCCCCCTCCATACCAGAATATAATGCCTCCTCCATACCAGAATATAATACCCCCTCCATACCAGAATATAATGCCCCCTCCATACCAGAATATAATGCCCCCTCCATACCAGAATATAATACCCCCTCCATACCAGAATATAATGGTCCCCTCCATACCAGAATATAATGCCCCCCCTCCATACTAGATTATAATGCCCCCTCCATACCAGAATATAATGCCCCCCTCCATACCAGAATATAATGCCCCCTCCATACCAGAATATAATGCCCCTCCCTACCAGAATATAATGCCCCCTCCATACCAGAATATAATACCCCCTCCATACCAGAATATAATGCCCCTCCATACCAGAATATAATACCCCCTCCATACCAGAATATAATACCCCCTCCCTACCAGAATATAATACCCCCTCCATACCAGAATATAATGCCCCCGTCCATACCAGAATATATATTCCCCTCCATACCAGAATATAACGCCCCGTCCATACCAGAATATAATACCCCCTTCCATACCAGAATATAACACCCCCTCCATACCAGAATATAATGCCCCCCTCCATACCAGAATATAATACCCCGTCCATACCAGAATATAACACCCCTCCATACCTGTAGGTAGCTAGCTAGGTAAGACTGGGGACCGCTCTTTTCTATAACCTGTAGGTCAGTACAGTAGGTAGGTAGGTAGGTAGGTAGGTAGGTAGGTAGGTAGGTAGGTATCTAGTTAGGTAGCTAGATAGATAGATTGGTAAGACTGGGGTCTGAATGGATAGTTCAAAGCTTCTGCTCTTTTCTATAACCTGTAGGGAACATAATATATGCCCTATACTCGGCATGTACGTTTCTCACTTAACTGTCTGGTGGGTTCAAGGGGCCACAGACAGACTGGTCCCATGTAGGGGAACGTGGGAAGGCAGCATCTTAAGTGTGTTTCTGCTATTTTCAAGAGGGTGGATGTGGAAGAGGAAGTAGGAGACAAACAGACATGCCAGACTGTTTATTGGATCCATCTTCCCATGGACAGGATTTGTGGGTATTTAAACTATGCAATCAGTCCAATCTGGACATTCAGCGTCATTTTTAAAACAGGAAACAACCCATTAATGATGACCATATTAATGCCACCCATCCCCCAAAACAGCAGAAAGGAATGTATAAACAAATCAGAGTTTCCCTCATACCCAGATCTATGGTCACTAACATCACAAAGTGTGAACCTGTAATAATAAAAGTAACAATAAATACAGAATGAGTAACAATGCCTTGGATATATACACTGGGTACCAGTACTGAGTCGATGTGCAGGGGTATGAGGTAATAACTTGGCTATATACACTGGGTACCAGTACTGAGTCGATGTGCAGGGGTATGAGGTAATAACTTGGATATATACACTGGGTACCAGTACTGAGTCGATGTGCAGGGGTATGAGGTAATAACTTGGCTATATACACTGGGTACCAGTACTGAGTCCATGTGCAGGGGTATGAGGTAATAACTTGGATATATACACTGGGTACCAGTACTGAGTCGATGTGCAGGGGTACGAGGTAATAACTTGGCTATATACACTGGGTACCAGTACTGAGTTGATGTGCAGGGGTATGAGGTAATAACTTGGCTATATACACAGGGTACCAGTACTGAGTCGATGTGCAGGGGTATGAGGTAATAACTTGGCTATATACACTGGGTACCAGTACTGAGTTGATGTACAGGGGTATGAGGTAATAACTTGGATATATACACTGGGTACCAGTACTGAGTCCATGTGCAGGGGTATGAGGTAATAACTTGGCTATATACACTGGGTACCAGTACTGAGTCCATGTGCAGGGGTATGAGGTAATAACTTGGATATATACACTGGGTACCAGTACTGAGTTGATGTACAGGGGTATGAGGTAATAACTTGGATATATACACTGGGTACCAGTACTGAGTAGATGTACAGGGGTATGAGGTAATAACTTGGATATATACACTGGGTACCAGTACTGAGTTGATGTACAGGGGTATGAGGTAATAACTTGGCTATATACACTGGGTACCAGTACTGAGTTGATGTACAGGGGTATGAGGTAATAACTTGGATATATACACTGGGTACCAGTACTGAGTTGATGTACAGGGGTATGAGGTAATAACTTGGCTATATACACTGGGTACCAGTACTGAGTCGATGTGCAGGGGTATGAGGTAATAACTTGGATATATACACTGGGTACCACTACTGAGTTGATGTGCAGGGGTATGAGGTAATAACTTGGATATATACACTGGGTACCAGTACTGAGTCGATGTGCAGGAGTATGAGGTAATAACTTGGATATATACACTGGGTACCAGTACTGAGTTGATGTGCAGGGGTATGAGGTAATAACTTGGCTATATACACTGGGTACCAGTACTGAGTCGATGTGCAGGGGTATGAGGTAATAACTTGGATATATACACAGGGTACCAGTACTGAGTCGATGTGCAGGGGTACGAGGTAATAACTTGGCTATATACACTGGGTACCAGTACTGAGTCGATGTGCGGGGGTACGAGGTAATAACTTGGATATATACACTGGGTACCAGTACTGAGTCGATGTGCAGGGGTACGAGGTAATAACTTGGCTATATACACTGGGTACCAGTACTGAGTCGATGTGCAGGGGTACGAGGTAATAACTTGGATATATACACTGGGTACCAGTACTGAGTCGATGTGCAGGGGTATGAGGTAATAACTTGGCTATATACACTGGGTACCAGTACTGAGTCGATGTGCAGGGGTATGAGGTAATAACTTGGATATATACACTGGGTACCAGTACTGAGTCGATGTGCAGGGGTATGAGGTAATAACTTGGCTATATACACTGGGTACCAGTACTGAGTCGATGTGCAGGGGTATGAGGTAATAACTTGGATATATACACTGGGTACCAGTACTGAGTCGATGTGCAGGGGTATGAGGTAATAACTTGGCTATATACACTGGGTACCAGTACTGAGTCCATGTGCAGGGGTATGAGGTAATAACTTGGCTATATACACTGGGTACCAGTACTGAGTCGATGTGCAGGGGTATGAGGTAATAACTTGGATATATACACTGGGTACCAGTACTGAGTCGATGTGCAGGGGTATGAGGTAATAACTTGGATATATACACTGGGTACCAGTACTGAGTCGATGTGCAGGGGTATGAGGTAATAACTTGGATATATACACTGGGTACCAGTACTGAGTCGATGTGCAGGGGTATGAGGTAATAACTTGCCTATATATACAGGGTACCAGTACTGAGTCGATGTGCAGGGGTATGAGGTAATAACTTGGATATATACACTGGGTACCAGTACTGAGTCCATGTGCAGGGGTACGAGGTAATAACTTGGATATATACACTGGGTACCAGTACTGAGTCCATGTGCAGGGGTATGAGGTAATAACTTGGATATATACACTGGGTACCAGTACTGAGTCGATGTGCAGGGGTATGAGGTAATAACTTGGATATATACACTGGGTACCAGTACTGAGTCGATGTGCAGGGGTATGAGGTAATAACTTGGCTATATACACTGGGTACCAGTACTGAGTCGATGTGCAGGGGTACGAGGTAATAACTTGGATATATACACTGGGTACCAGTACTGAGTCGATGTGCAGGGTGTATGAGGTAATAACTTGGCTATATACACTGGGTACCAGTACTGAGTCGATGTGCAGGGGTATGAGGTAATAACTTGGATATATACACTGGGTACCAGTACTGAGTCGATGTGCAGGGGTATGAGGTAATAACTTGGCTATATACACTGGGTACCAGTACTGAGTCGATGTGCAGGGGTATGAGGTAATAACTTGGATATATACACTGGGTACCAGTACTGAGTCGATGTGCAGGGGTATGAGGTAATAACTTGGCTATATACACTGGGTACCAGTACTGAGTTGATGTACAGGGGTATGAGGTAATAACTTGGATATATACACTGGGTACCAGTACTGAGTCGATGTGCAGGGGTATGAGGTAATAACTTGGATATATACACTGGGTACCAGTCACTGAGTCGATGTGCAGGGGTATGAGGTAATAACTTGGATATATACACTGGGTACCAGTGCACTGAGTCGATGTGCGGGGGTATGAGGTAATAACTGGCTATATACACTGGGTACCAGTACTGAGTCGATGTGCAGGGGTATGAGGTAATAACTTCGGCTATATACACTGGGTACCAGTACTGAGTCGATGTGCAGGGGTATGAGGTAATAACTTGGATATATACACTGGGTACCAGTACTGAGTCCATGTGCAGAAGTACGAGGTAATAACTTGGATATATACACTGGGTACCAGTACCGAGTCGATGTGCAGGGGCACGAGGTAATAACTTGGCTATATACACTGGGTACCAGTACTGAGTTGATGTACAGGGCACGAGGTAATAACTTGGCTATACACAGGGTACCAGTACCGAGTCGATGTGCAGGGGTACGAGGTCATTGGAGGTAGAAATGTACATATAGGTAGGGATAAAGTGACTAGGCGTCAGGATAGATAATAAACAGAGGCAGCAGTGTATGTGATGAGACATAAAAGCTGCAGCCAGTCAGGATGCTCTCAGTGGTGCAGCCAGTCAGGATGCTCTCAGTGGTGCAGCCAGTCAAGATGCTCTCAGTGGTGCAGCCAGTCAAGATGCTCTCAGTGGTGCAGCCAGTCAGGATGCTCTCAGTGGTGCAGCCAGTCAAGATGCTCTCAGTGGTGCAGCCAGTCAGGATGCTCTCAGTGGTGCAGCCAGTCAGGATGCTCTTAGTGGTGCAGCCAGTCAGGATTCTCTCAGTGATGCAGCCAGTCAGGATTCTCTCAGTGGTACAGCTGTAGAACTTTTTGAGGATCTGAGGGCTCATGCCAAATCTTTTCAGCCTCCTGAGGGGGAAGAGATGTTGTCGTGCCCTCTTCACGGCTGTGTTGGTGTGTTTGGACCATGATATGTCCTTAGGGATGTGGACACGAGGAACAGTGAGTGAGATAGATAAGGTTACACTGCCCTGTGTTTTCATTAGATTGAGAACACATTTTCATATAGTGCTGTGCATTGGATAGTTCAAACATAATGTATGATGCCATTCAAGATGACCCAGATGTTATTTTGAACTTTTGGTGAACAGTAGTACTCCCAGCCACCACAAGAGGTCTGCATGTCCAGACACACCAATTCATTACACTAAAAATGTCTTCTCCACTAGATGGCCCCACTACTACAGAGTACACAGACACTGTCCTGGTAGCCTTAGAGACTTGAGTTTGTGGTTGGTTGGTTGGTTGGTTGGTTGGTTGGTTGGTTGGTTGGATAGATGGATGGATAGATGGATAGATGGATAGATAGAGGGAGCGAGAGCGAGAGAGAGAGCGAGAGAGAGAAAAATAGTTGGTGCTCACCCTGAAGTGTTCTGGCTATAGGATGAACACAGAGTTTTTGGACATTGCAATTCATTTTCAAAGCCTGGAGGAGAAGGATACGTGTATTGTTTGTGTAGTGTTACAAGGTGAAATGTCTTGTTTATCACTACCATGTGCATTAGGGAATCACATAACCAATCATTGGAGTCATTCCCAGCACCGCAACGGTTTGGGTGTCATCTGGTTCTTAGACAGGCAACAGGACCTACAGCACCTTCCTCACCAGCTGGTGGGGTTGGGGCTGCTGGGGCTGCTGGGCCGCTGGGGCTGGTGGGGTTGGTGGGGCTGGTGGGGCGCTGAGGCCAAAATTCCCATCCAACAAAAGCCATTGTAAAGGAGCTGTTATGCAGGGAACAGAACAGAGCGCACTCTATGGAAAGGTGTCAAAGGAAAACACAGGCCAGGGATTACAGGGAGGGAGGGATGCCTGCGTGGTGATGCTGGTGAAGTATGGGATGGGATGGGATAGGTTGCTAATTACCCAGACTCAACCAGGCCTGTGATGGCCTGGTCCAAATGGCTGGTTTGAACACTGGAGAGAAGCCAACTCTGACTTGGCTTCTTCAGTGTGCACCAGGGCTGGAGTCAATTTGAATTGAAGGCAGTGAATTCAGGAAGTAAACTATAACAACAATTAAACATTTGAAAAAACTGAATTTATTTTCAAAGACTTTTCAATGAACTGAGGAGTAGAATCTATTTCCAATTTTTTATATTTTTTATAAAAATTCTCAATATGCCACACCTGGGATGTAAACTAATTTGTGCACAACATTTGAGATAAATAAGCTTTTTGTACGCATGGAACATTTCTGGGATCTTTTATTTCAACTCATGAAACATGGGACCAACACTTTACATGTTGCTTTTATATGTTTCTTCAGTATACATGTGATCTTTCAAAACCTCTCCAAATATAAAGTGTTTTCACATATAGTCCTCTTTTAAAAGAACCGATCTCAGTCCTCTTTAAAGTGAACTCTGGGGGCAAATAACTGAGTTCTCTTTGTATGTGGACAACTATAAATACCTAGGTGTCTGGTTAGACTGTAAACCTTCCAGACTCCCATTAAGCATCTCCAATCCAAAGTTAAATCTATAATCGGCATCCTATTTCGCAACAAAGCCTCCTTCACTCATGCTGCCAAACATACCCTTGTAAAACTGACTATCCTACCGATCCTTGACTTCGGCGATATCATTTACAAAATAGCCTCCAACACTCTACTCAGCAAACTGGATGTAGTCTATCACAGTGCCATCCATTTTGTCACCAAAGCCCCATATACTACCCACCACCGCGACCTGTATGCTCTCATTGGCTGGTCCTCGCTACATATTCGTCGCCAAACCCACTGGCTCCAGGTCAACTATAAGTCTTTGCTAGGTAAAGCTCCGCCTTATCTCAGCTCACTGTTCACCATAGCAACACCCACCTGTAGCACGCGCTCCAGCAGGTATATCGCACTGGTCACCCCCAAAGCCAACACTTCCTTTGCCGCCTTTCCTTCCAGTTCTCTGCTGCCAATGACTGGAAACGAATTGTAAAAATCACTGAAGTTGGAGACATATCTCCCCCCTCACTAACTTTAAGCATCAGCTGACAGAGCAGCTTACCGATCGCTGCAGCTGTACACACCCCATCTGTAAATAGCCCATCCAACCAACTACCTACCTCATCCCCATATTTGTTTTGTTTTTCTGCTCTTTTGCACACCAGTATTTCTACTTGCATCCTCATCTCTAAATATATCACTCCAGTGTAAATTGCTAAATTGTAATTACTTTGCCGCTATTGGCCTACTTATTGACTTACCTCCTTACTTAATTTGCATACACTGTACACACAGATTTTTCGATTGTGTTATTGACTGTGCGTTTGTTTATCCCATGTGTACCTCTGTGTTGTTGGTTTGTGTCTCACTGCTTTGCTTTATCTTGGCCAGGTCGCAGTTGTAAATGAGAGACTTGTTCTCAGCTGGCCTACCTGGTTAAATAAAGGTGAAATAAATAATAAAATAAAACATTCACACTGCCCTTTGAATGAGGACTCAACTCTCCTGTCAGTTCACTTCAGCTATTTTGTGGTCCAAGTTCTGTTTTTATTCACATTGCTATGTTTAGAAAGGAACCAATATATTTTTACAACATTCACTCAATGCACTCTGGGTTTTTACAATCCGATTCAACAGGTCCCAGACGTGCTCAATGGGATTGAGATCCGGGCTCTTCGCTGGCCACACGTGGCAGAACACTGACTTTCCTGTCTTGCGGGAAATCACGCAACAGAACGAGCAGTATGGCTGGTGGCATTGCTCACTGCTGGAGGGTCATGTCAGGATAAGCCTGCAGGAGGGGTACGACATGAGGGAGGAGGATGTCTTCCCTGTAACACACGCATTGAGATTGCCTGTAATGACAACAAGCTCAGTCCGATGATGCTGTGACACACCGCCCCAGACCATGACGGACCCTCCACCTCCAAATCGATCCTGCTCTAAGAGTACAGGCTTCCGTGTAAAGCTCATTCCTTTGACGATAAAAGCGAATCCGACCACTCTCCTGGTGAGACAAAAACCAAGACTCGTCAGCGAAGAGCACTTTTGACAGTCCTGTCTGGTCCAGCGACGGGTGGGTTTGTGCCCACAGGCAAACCGTTCTTGACCAGTGATGTCTGGTGAGGACCTGCCTTACAACAGGCCTACAAGCCCTCAGTCCACCCTCTCAGCCTATTGCGGACAGTCTGAGCACTGATGGAGGGATTGGTGCATTCCTGGTGTAACTCGGGCAGTTGTTGTTGCCATCCTGTACCTGTCCACATGTGTGATGTTCGGATGTACTGATCCTGTGCAGGTGTTGTTACACGGTCTGCCACTGCGAGGACAATCAGCTGTCCCGTCCCCGTCTCCTGTAGCGCTGTCTTAGGCATCTCACAGTATGGACATTGCAATTCATTTCGCTGTCCTCATGCCTCCTTGAAGCATGCCTAAGGTGCACGTTCACACAGATGAGCAGGGACCTTGGGCATCTTTCTTTATGTGTTTTCAGAGTCAGTATAAAAATACTTATTTTTCCACCTAATTACACTTGCAAAATAAATTCATAAAAATCCTACAATGTGATTTTCCCTTAATTTTGTCTCATAGTTGACGTGTTACCTATGATGAAAATTACAGGACTCTCATCTTTTTAAGTGGGGGAGAACTTGCACATTGGTGGCTGACTAAATACTTTTTGCCCCACTGAATGTCCAATCAACTGGTGTAGAAGGTGGAGACTCAGGATCAACCAGATAAATCGACTTAGTGTAAAAGATGGAGACTCATGATCAACCAGACTAAAACACAAAGATAATGACTTGGTGGAAAAGATGGAGTCTCATGATCAACCAGACTAAAACACAGATAATGACTTGGCGTAAAGATGGGAGACTCATGATCAACCAGACTAAAAACACAGATAATGACTTGGTGTAAAAGATGGGAGACTCAGGATCAACATTTTACATTTTTACATTTTAGTCATTTAGCAGACGCTCTTATCCAGAGCGACTTACAAATTGGTGCATTCACCTATAATATCCAGTGGAACGAACCACTTCCCAATGCAGTGCATCTAAATCTTTTAAGGGGGTTAGAAGGATTACCTTATCCCAACCTTCAGGTATTCCTTGAAGAGGTGGGGTTTCAGGTGTCTCGGAAGGTGGTGATTGACTCCGCTGTCCTGGCGTCGTGAGGGAGCTTGTTCCACCATTGGGGTGCCAGAGCAGCGAACAGTTTTGACTGGGCTGATGGGAACTATGCTTCCCTCAGAGGTAGGGCGGGAGCAGGCCAGAGGATGGATGAACGAGTGCCCTTGTTTGGGTGTAAGGCCTGATCAGAGCCTGAGGGGTGCACGGAGGTGCCGTTCCCTAACAGCTCCGCAGGAAGCCCATGGTCTCGCCCTAGCGGATGTCGAGCTTCGACTGGAAGCCAGTGGAGAAGAGCCGGAGGAGCGGGGTGACGTGAGGAGAACTTGGAAGGTTGAACACCAGACGGGCTGCGTGCTCTTGATATTCTGGATGAGTTGTAGGGGTTTAATGGCACAGGCAGGGAGCCCAGCCAACAGCGAGTTGCAGTAATCCGGACGGAGATGACAAGTACTTCTGGATTAGGACCTGCGCCGGCTTCCTGTGTGAGGCAGGGTCGTGACTCTCGACATGTTGTAGAGCATGAACCTGCCAGGATGGGTCACCGCCTTGCATGTTGGTGGAGAACGACAGGGGTGTTGTCCAGGATCCGCCAAGTGCTCTTCAGCACTCTGGGGAGGAGGACACAATGGAGTTGTCAACCGTGATGGCGACATCATCAGGACCGGGCAGTCCTTCCCCGGGAGGAAGAGCAGCTCCGTCTTGCCGAGGGAGTTCAGCATTGAGGTGGTGATCCGTCATCCACCTGATATGTCTTGCCAGACATGCAGAGATGCGATTCAGCCACCTGGTTGTCAGAAAAGGGGGGAAAGGAGAAGATTAATTGTGTGTCATCTGCATAGCAATGATGGAGAGACCATGTGAGGATATGACCGGAGCCAGTGACTTTGGTGTGAGTATAACTAGCGAGAATAAGGAGTGGGCCAAGAACAGAGCCCTGGGGGACACCAGTGGTGAGAGCACGTGGTGCGGAGACGATTCTCGCCACGCCACCTGGTAGGAGCGACCTGTCAGGTAGGACGCAATCAGCTTTCACAAGCGGTGCAGCCAGAGATGCCCAGCTCCGGAGAGGGTGGAGAGGAGGATCTGATGGGTCACGGTATCAAAGGCAGCAGATAGGTCTAGAAGGATGAGAGCAGAGGAGAGAGAGTTAGCTTTAGCAGTCCGGAGGCCTCCGGCTGACACAGAGAAGAGCAGTCTCAGTTGAATGCCCAGTCTTGAAACCTGACTGATTAGGATCAAGAAGGTCATTCTGAGAGATAGCAAGAGAGCTGGCCAAGCAATGGCGCTGTTCAAGAGTTTTGGAGAGAAAGGAAAGAAGGGATACTAGCCTGTAGTTGTTGACATGCCGGAGGGTCGAGTGTAGCCGGTTTTTTCAGAGGGGTGGCAACTCTCGCTCTCTTGAAGACGGAAGGGACGAAACAGCGTGTCAAGATGCGTTGATGAGCGAGGGTGAGGTGTAGGGGGAGAAGGTCTCTCGGAAATGGTCTAGAGAAGAGGGAGGATAGGGTCAAGTTGGCAGGTTGTTAAGGCCGGCCGTCACACAAGAATCGAGATTTCATCTGGAGAGAGGGGAGAAAGAGGTCAAAGCACAGGGTAGGGGCAGTGTGAGCAGGGGACCGAGCAGTGTCGTTTTGCTGCAGGGACGTAGGATCGGATGTACGTCACCTTCTTTTCAAAATGGTTGACCAAAGTCATCCGCGAGAGAGGGAGGAGGGGGGGAGGGGAGGAGGATTCAGAAGGGAGGGAGAAGGTAGCAAAAGAGCTTCCTAGGGTTAGAGGCAGATGCTTGGAGCTTAGGAGGTAGAAAGTGGCTTTTTAGCAGCGGAGACAGAAGAGGAAAATGTAGAGAGAGGGAGGAAAGGGATGCCAGGGTCCTGCAGGAGGCGAGAGTTTTCCTCCAGCTCGGCTCGCTGCCCGGAGCCCTGCTCTGTGAGCTCTCGCAGTGAGTCGTCAAGCCACGCAGCAGAGGGGAGGAATCAGCCGGCCTGGAGTGATAGGGGAAGGAGAAGATCAAAGATGCAGTAGAGGGAGGGAGAGGAGGTTTGAGGAGGCAGAATCAGAGATAGGTTGGAGAAGGTTTGAGCACTAAGTAAATTGTGATAATGACTTGGTGTAAA
>NW_025550272.1:0-4709 GCF_905237065.1 Salmo salar | reverse complement strand
CTTCAATTTTCAAACATATGACTATTTCACAGCATTTTCAAAGATAAGACTCTCCCTTTATCTAACCACACTGTCCGATTTCAAAAAGGCTTTACAACGAAAGCAAAACATTAGATTATGTCAGCAGAGTACCAAGCCAGAAACAATCAGACACCCATTTTTCAAGCTAGCATATAATGTCACATAAACAGAAGACAGCAAATGCAGCACTAACCTTTTATGATCTTCATCAGATGACAACCCTAGGACATTATGTTATACAATACATGCATGTTTTGTTCAATCAAGTTCATATTTATATCAAAAACCAGCTTTTACATTTCATGTGACACGTTCAGAACTAGCATACCCCCGCAAACTTCCGGGGATTTCGCTAACATTTTACTAAAATTACTCACGATAAACATTCACAAAAGCATAAATTATTTTAAGAATTATAGATACAGACCTCCTCCTTCTATGCACTCGATATGTTTTAAAATAGCTTTTTGGTGAAAGCACATTTGCAATATTCTAAGTACATAGCCCAGGCATCACGGGCTAGCTATTTAGACACCCAGCAAGTTTAGCACTCACCAATATCAGCTTTACTATTATAAAAGTTTCATTACCTTTGTTGTCTTCGTCAGAATGCACTCCCAGGACTGCTACTTCAATAACAAATGTTGGTTTGGTCCAAAATAATCCATCGTTATATCCGAATAGCGGCGTTTTGTTCGTCGTTCCAGACACTATCCGAAATGGTAAAGAAGGGTCGTCGCATGGCGCAATTGTGACAAAACAATTCTAAATATTCCATTACCGCGCTTCGAAGCATGTCAACCGCTGTTTAAAATCAATTTTTACGCCATTTTTCTCGTAGAGAAGGCGATAATATTCCGACAGGGAATCTCCTTTTCGGCAAACAGAGGAAAAAATCACAAAGGCGGGGGCGGTCGGGTCATCGCGCATAAGCCCAGAGTCCCTTGATCGGCCACTTGAGAAAGGCGATAATGTGTTTCAGCCTGGGGCTGGGATGACGACATTCTGTTTTTCCCGGGCTCTCGAGCGCCTATGGACGACGTAGGAAGTGTCACGTTAGAGCAGAGATCCTTAGTAAAAGATAGAGATGGAAAAGAAGTTCAAGAAATGGTCAGACAGGCCACTTCCTGTAAAGGAATCTCTCAGGTTTTGACCTGCCATTTGAGTTCTGTTATACTCACAGACACCATTCAAACAGTTTTAGAAACTTTAGGGTGTTTTCTATCCATATGTAATAAGTATATGCATATTCTAGTTACTGGGTAGGAGTGGTAACCAGATTAAATCGGGTATGTTTTTTATCCAGCCGTGAAAATACTGCCCCCTAGCCATAACAGGTTAATAAAAAAACACTTTATATAAATCTGAGGTTTTCTTGCTCCATTTATCCTTAAGCTAAAACAGAAAGAGATGAGAGAAACAGTGTGTATGTGGATATGTGGTAGGGTTGTAACTTGGTCTGACACTATGCCCAAACCAGACACATCGCGTCCGCGAGCGTTGCAAAATAAATGTACACATACAATCATTGCACCCACACTGCTTGCGAGCGCCAATGAGCATCTGCATTGCCAGGCGCTAAAATAGAAGTTGATTCTATTTGTGACGCAGAATGCGCTGCAAGTCCCACCTCTCCCATCGGTTTTTAGAAGCATATACCCACGTGCCATCTTCTCATTGGTTTTTAGGAACATACACCCAAGTGGGTGATTGAAAGATGAACTGAGGTTGGTTGTGATAATGCACCTTATTGTGAAAGTTAGTTGCCAATCGCCATATCAAGTCCAAAGAAGAAAAATAAGCCTTGAAGGAGGAGAGAACTAGACACAAGTCGGTTGACCGTTTTGTGTGTGGATTAATTGTCGGAGTAGAGGACCTTGTGCATTTCAGGTAAAATAAACAACTCAATGTTTATATCCAAGGACAAATTAGCTAGCAACAGCAAGCAAGCTAGCTAAATAGGACAAATTAGCTAGCTAGCTAAATAAGACAAATTAGCTAGCTAGCTAAATAAGACAAATTAGCTAGCAACTGCAAGCTAGCTAGCCAAATTTCCATTCATGTTTATTGCTTTTCGACCTGTCCCCAACGTAATATAATTGGTTCAGAGTTTGTTTTGATATTTCAACCTGCGTGTCGTGATCTTGTTTGGTGTGGGGGAACAAAATATATTTGCGCACGGTAGCGCATGGTGTGAGGGAACAATGCAGGGGAGGGCATTTTAATGTATGTTATGTCTCTCCCTCGTTGCTGGAGATACTTAACCTATTTGAGCTAGGGGGCAGTATTTTGACGTCTGGATGAAAAGCGTGCCCGAAGTAAACTGCCTGTTACTCAGGCACAGAAGCTAGGATATGCATATAATTGGTAGATTTGGATAGAAAACACTCAAACGTTTCTAAAACTGTAAAAATAATGTCTGAGTATAACAGAACTGATATGGCAGGTGGAAACCATCCAGAAAAAAAAGAAGGTTTTCAGCCTACCACTGTTTCCAATGGCTGTCATGTTGAATATGAAGGGAAAACCTCCCAGATTGCAGTTCCTAGGGCTTCCACTAGATGTCAACAGTCTTTAGAAATAGTTTCCAAAAAAAAAAACATTTGCTAGAATTTGTAGTTTTTCTAAGTGGCTCCCATTTTGGTTGTAGTGTTTTCATGCGCGTGGATGAGAGCGCGTTCTTTGTTGTTTATCTCCGGTAAAGACAATAACGATTCTCCGACTTAAATTTTATCGTTTATTTACGTATTAGGGTACCTGAGGTTTGATTATAAATGTTGTTTGACGAAGTTCATTGGTAACGTTTGGGATTCATTTTGAAGGAGGGAAACTGGTGGATTATTGAATGAAGCACGCCAGCTAAACTGAGTTTTTGCGGATATAAAGGAGGACTTTATCGAACAAAAGGACCATTTGTGATGTAGCTGGGACCTTTTGGAGTGCCAACAGAAGCTCTTCAAAGGTAAGGCATTTATTGTATCGCTATTTCTGACTTTATAATTAAGCACCTGCCTGGTTGGAAAATGTTTTTGGTCCCGTGTGGCTCAGTTGGTAGAGCATGGTGTTTGCAGCGCCAGGGTTGTGGGTTCGATTCCCACGGGGGACCAGTACGGAAGAAAATGTATGCATTCACTACTGTAAGTCGCTCTGGATAAGAGCGTCTGCTAAATGACTAAAATGTAAATGTAAAAATGTTTTTAATGCTTTTGTGTGCGGGGCGCTGTCCTCAGATAATCGCATAGTGTGCTTTCGCCGTGAAGCCTTTTTGAAATCTGACACAGCGGCTGTACGTAACAGCCACTGGCAGCCTGTGGCGCGATTTTCAAAACGTTAAAAATCCTATTACTTCAATTTCTCAAACATATGACTATTTTACAGCTATTTAAAGACAAGACTCTCGTTAATCTAACCACACTGTCCGATTTCAAAAAGGCTTTACAACGAAAGCAAAACATTAGATTATGTCAGCAGAGTACCAAGCCAGAAATAATCAGACACCCATTTTTCAAGCCAGCATATAATGTCACCAAAACCCAGAAGACAGCTAAATGCAGCACTCACCTTTGATGATCTTCATCAGATGACAACCCTAGGACATTATGTTATACAATACATGCATGTTTTGTTCAATCAAGTTCATATTTATATCAAAAACCAGCTTTTTACATTAGCATGTGACGTTCAGAACTAGCATACCCCCCGCAAGCTTCCGGCGAATTCACTAAGAATTTACTAAATTACTCACGATAAACGTTCACAAAAAGCATAACAATTATTTTAAGAATTATAGATACAGACCTCCTCTATGCACTCGATATGTCCGATTTTAAAATAGCTTTTGGTGAAAGCACATTTTGCAATATTCTAAGTACATAGCCCAGGCATCACGGGCTCGCTATTTAGACACCGGCAAGTTTAGCACTCACCATAATCATATTTACTATTATAAAAGTTTGATTACCTTTTGTTGTCTTCGTCAGAATGCACACCCAGGACTGCTACTTCAATAACAAATGTTGGTTTGGTCCAAAATAATCCATCGTTATATCCGAATAGCGGCGTTTTGTTCGTATGCGTTCAGACACTATCCGAAATAGTAAAGAAGTGTCGCGCGCAAGGCGCAATCGTGACAATAAAATTCTAAATATTCCATTACCGTACTTCGAAGCATGTCAACCGCTGTTTAAAATCAATTTTTACGACATTTTTCTCGTAGAAAAGCGATAATATTCCGACAGGGAATCTCCTTTTCAAACAGAGGAAAAATCCCAAAGGCGGGGCGGTCGAGTCACGCGCCTAAGCTCAATGTCCCTTGATCGGCCACTTGAGAAAGGCGATAATGTGTTTCAGTCTGGGGCTGGAATGACGACATTCTGTTTTTTCCGGACTCTGAGCGCCTATGGACGACGTGGGAAGTGTCACGTTAGAGCAGAGATCCTTAGTAAATGATAGAGATGGAAAAGAAGTTCAAGAAATGGTCAGACAGGCCACTACTCCTGTAAAGGAATTCAGGTTTTGACCTGCCATTTGAGTTCTGTTATACTCACAGACACCATTCAAACAGTTTTAGAAAATTTAGGGTGTTTTCTATCCATATGTAATAAGTATATGCATATTCTAGTTACTGGGTAGGAGTGGTAACCAGATTAAATCGGGTATGTTTTTTTATCCAGCCGTGTCAATACTGC
>NW_025550271.1:5000-11416 GCF_905237065.1 Salmo salar | reverse complement strand
GGCGTATACTTTCTCAGGTACAGTTTATGTCGTCCTGTCATCAATCATAATGTCTCAGATGACAACTGAAATGAAATCCATACTCATTACGTTATCAAGCATATTTCCAACTGGTTTTATTAACCTGTTGGGGCTCGGGGGCAGTATTGAGAAATTTTGAAAAAAATATGTGCCCATTTTTAACTGCCTAGGGCTAGGGGGCAGCATTGACACGGCTGGATAAAAAACATACCCGATTTAATCTGGTTACCACTCCTACCCAGTAACTAGAATATGCATATACTTATTACATATGGATAGAAAACACCCTAAATTTTCTAAAACTGTTTGAATGGTGTCTGTGAGTATAACAGAACTCAAATGGCAGGTCAAAACCTGAGAGATTCCTTTACAGGAAGTGGCCTGTCTGACCATTTGTTGAACTTCTTTTCCATCTCTATCATTTACTAAGGATCTCTGCTCTAACGTGACACTTCCCACGTCGTCCATAGGCTCTCAGAGCCCGGGAAAAAACAGAATGTCGTCATTCCAGCCCCAGGCTGAAACACATTATCGCCTTTCTCAAGTGGCCCATCAAGAGACACTGGCTTATGCGTGTGACCCCGACCGCCCCGCCTTTGGGATTTTTTCCTCTGTTTGCCGAAAAGGAGATTCCCTGTCGGAATATTATCGCTTTTCTACGAGAAAAGTGTCGTAAAAATTGATTTTAAACAGCGGTTGACATGCTTCGAAGTACGGTAATGGAATACTTAGAATTTTATTGTCACGAATTGCGCCGCGCCGTGACACTTCTTTACTATTTCGGATAGTGTCTGGAACGCATCGAACAAAACGCCGCTTATTCGGATATAACGATGGATTATTTTGGACCAAACCAACATTTGTTATTGAAGTAGCAGTCCTGGCTGTTATTCTGACGAAGACAACAAAAGGTAATGAAATTTTTATAATAGTAAATATGATTATGGTGAGTGCTAAACTTGCCGGGTGTCTAAATAGCGAGCCCGTGATGCCTGGGCTATGTACTTAGAATATTGCAAAATGTGCTTTCACCAAAAAGCTATTTTAAAATCGGACATATCGAGTGCATAGAGGAGGTCTGTATCTATAATTCTTAAAATAATTGTTATGCTTTTTGTGAACGTTTATCGTGAGTAATTTAGTAAAATGTTAGCGAATTCCCGGAAGTTTGCGGGGGGTATGCTAGTTCTGAACGTCACATGCTAATGTAAAAGCTGGTTTTTGATATAAATATGAACTTGATTGAACAAAACATGCATGTATTGTATAACATAATGTCCTAGGGTTGTCATCTGATGAAGATCATCAAAGGTGAGTGCTGCATTTAGCTGTCTTCTGGGTTTTGGTGACATTATATGCTGGCTTGAAAAATGGGTGTCTGATTATTTCTGGCTTGGTACTCTGCTGACATAATCTAATGTTTTGCTTTCGTTGTAAAGCCTTTTTGAAATCGGACAGTGTGGTTAGATTAACGAGAGTCTTGTCTTTAAATGGCTGTAAAATAGTCATATGTTTGAGAAATTGAAGTAATAGGATTTTTAACGTTTTGAAAATCGCGCCACAGGATAGCAGTGGCTGTTACGTAGGTGGGACGAATTCATCCCGCCTAGCCTAGAGAGGTTAACAAAATATGGTTCCTTTCCCCATTTGTTTGATGTTCCCAGACTCTCTATATTTAACACAGGCTATTCAAGTCCTTCAGTAGATTCAGAGAGGGGAAGGGAGAAAGGTATTTATGGGGGGGGGGTCATAAACCTTACCCACAGGCCAACGTCATGACAGTCCCCCCCATGTTGGGTTCAAACTTGCGATTAAACTGCATGTTGTAAACCAACATAAAAAATGAACGTGGGTTGTCCTGGTTGTGGATCATCATTGTGGTCCCCATCTGGCGGTTGACCCGGGTAGGGTGTCTGCAAATGAAGAAATCCGCTCCAAGGATGGGCAGTAGATGTCCAGTTGGTGGTTGCTATTGCAGTCCCCTCTGGTGGTCGACCCGGTAGGGTCTCTGCAAATGAAGAAGTCCGTTCCATGGCTCGGCAGCGGATGTCCGGATTGGGATCGCCGTTCCGGACCCGTCGTCTGGTCGTCCAGACTGGAATATCTGGGCAGTAACTTAGGCAGATGTTAACAACGCACACACACTCATGAAATATATCATTACATTTCCTCCCAAATGAGCGGCGTTGTGGCACTAACTGATGGTTGTATGGGGGAGTTGTTTATGGCTCTATCACTTTCTATGTGCCGAAGAAAATGAACCAAAAGGAATGAAAGCATAAACAAAACAAAATATAGTTATGCCACCTTAATCATCTAATTGGACTATATTCTATCTACGTCCATGGTCTTGGCAAAATGACCCTATCATGGCATTGTCTAATGACATATTTAGGGCTTTCCTAATTTGCTGGGTGGCGCTTAGGGTACTATCCAAAGTTGACAACTATATGATAAGTCTACAGCTGTAAGGCACTAGTTTTGGGCAGTCTACAGGATGACCTATGGACTTCTGGTTAGAAAACTGGTGAGTGCTGTAGAGTCAAAGGCCTAGAAGTAAATGTTCAACTTTACTAAGGCTGGTATTTTGCTTGGACCCTTAAGTGATCCTAGCATAAATCCTAATTGGATGTTCCGTTGTGCATGTGCGTTTATGCTTACACAATCGCGCATGTCAAGGGAAGAAAACCAAGTATCGTGGCAGATTACAACTTGTTCAGAATGAGTCTGACGTAGTCAGGTAATTTTCAGGTCAATGCCTGGAGGTCAGTCAGAATTGGTGTCAAGGGAGTCTGTAGTAGTTTTCTACAAGTCACTGTGTCTTCCACTATTGTAGTGGCAGTAGGTATGAAGTCAATTTCATAGCTATGTTATCCACGGAGGAGCTAACCTCACAACGGAAGTACTCTTTAAGTATTGGACCAGTCATACGTGGTGTGATCATGGTTCATGAGTTGTAATAATTTTCTCCTGAACGGAGGGTTCTATTTATTAGTGGCATGTGTTAACCATTGGAAGAGTGCAATGGAGATTCCCTTCCCCGTGTTGCACTCTGAGTGACTCCTATGTCACTATTATCAATAGCAATTTAACTTGTGAGGTTACTAATCCTCTTACTGAGTGTTGCTGGACTGACTGTGGTATTGGTACTGGTATTCAAGGGGTCCAGTTGTCCTACCGATTTATTCTGAAATATTATCTACCGGAACACATGATTGGAGCATATTACTAGTTGTATTGTAGTTGAACCTACATATGGCAAGGAATTATTATTGTTGCCATTTGTTTTGGAGGTGGACAAGTCCATTGGACTTCCTTTACGACCAGTGTGGTACACCTCAGTACTATCTTAGACGTGTTCTAAGATAATCCCCGTCTAGGGGCCTGTCTGCTCCTCACTGTTCTCATAGGGGAGTTTACAACTAGATTTGATTTATGCTCTGGGCGGCCTCGCACGGTGTTGTCCGTAGTCTTGACCCCCCACCGGCCTCGATGAGGCTCATCATGGGTCTGGGCTACTATTCCCCCCTTTGTGTCTCGGGACCCCCCCACCAGCAGGTGGTGTTGGTGTCCGAGGCGCAAACGAAAAGGTCGGACCCTATGTACGAGTTGTCAGTGGCCGCGTTATGAGAATGGCTGTAACGTTTCAACCAAATCTCCTGGTGTTTGTGCTTCAACAACCTCAGTGGCTGCCGAGGTCTGTCAGTCACCACCGCGTCCGCGTGTGGCAACCTCTTCAGTACCTGCAAACTGAGACGAGGATATCGGTCTGTGATATCGCAAAGTGTTTCACCAGTGGGAGTCATTGGGTCAGTTGCTGGACTGACGCCATTAGTGTCATTGTAAGGGGTGACAGTCCCCAACAAAGCAGAAGGTGTATCATCGGAAGCAGAGTGTACTCTGCGCATCAATGTTTTTGTTGCTGAGACGGCCGCAGTGCTTGCGGAAGTGTCCGAAGAGCAAGAGAAGTTCATCTCAACTACCGTATTGCACAACTGCAAGGAGGAGGGAAGTTGCTCATTCACAGAGACAGCTGGCTCGAAATCATGAAAATAATGGTCAATCAGATTGGCTGATGGAATGTGTCGAGATATCGTAATATCTCCTTGGATCGGATTCTGCACCAAGAGGTTTCTAAACGTCTTTTCCCAAAGGGGTGCTTTGACAGATACCCTCGTGAATGACTGCATTGCAGCTAGCGTTAGGGGAAGACAGTGTGGTCAGTGGAGAAGGCACTGTGGCCTGTGACCATACCTGGTTGGTTTTCCAATCCATCAATGGGAGTAACCGATCCATCAAGTCTGCTCCAAGTAGCAGGGTTACAGTTTCGAGGCTGGTAACATACACAGGGTGAACGAGCGATAGGTCCTGGAAGTGTAGTTTCAGCATGACTCTCAATGTGAGAGGCGAGGTAGTCTGAGTGACCCCTCGAAGTGTAGTGTCGCATCGTTCCTCTTTTAACCAACGTTTAGTTGGCTTCAAAGCCCTTTTGAGATCATCAAAAAGGCTTTACAACGAAAGCAAAACATTAGATTATGTCAGCAGAGTACCCAGCCAGAAATAATCAGACACCCATTTTTCAAGCTAGCATATAATGTCACATAAACCCAAACCACAGCTAAATGTAGCACTAACCTTTGATGATCTTCATCAGATGACAACCCTAGGACATTATGTTATACAATACATGCATGTTTTGTTCAATCAAGTTCATATTTATATCAAAAACCAGCTTTTTACATTAGCATGTGACGCTTCAGAACTAGCATACCCCCGCAAACTTCCGGGAATTTACTAACAATTTACTAAATTACTCACGATAAACGTTCACAAAAAAGCATAACAATTATTTTAAGAATTATAGATACAGAACTCCTCTATGCACTCGCTATGTCCGATTTTTAAAATAGCTTTTGGTGAAAGCACATTTTGCAATATTCTAAGTACATAGCCCAGCCATCACGGGCTAGCTATTTAGACATCCAGCAAGTTTAGCCTTCACCAAAATCAGATTTACTATTACAAAAGTTTGATTACCTTTGATGTTCTTCGTCAGAATGCACTCCCCAGGACTTCTACTTCAATAACAAATGTTGGTTTGGTCCCAAATAATCCATTGTTATATCCAAATAGCGGCGCTTTTGTTCGTATGCTTCAAGAAACTATCCAAAATGGTAAATCAGGGTTACGAGCATGGCGCATTTCGTGACAAAAAAATCTAAATATTCCATTACCGTACTTCAAGCATGTCAACCGCTGTTTAAAATCAATTTTTTATGCAATTTATCTCGTGAAAAAGCGATAATATTCCGACCGGGAATCTGCGTTTCGTAAATAGAGGAAAAAAAGAAAGACGGGGGCGAACCAGTGCACGCGCCGAAGCCCACTGTCCCTTGATCGGCCACTTGACAAAGGCGATAATGTGTTTCAGCCTGGGGCTGGAATGACAACATTCAGCTTTTTCCCGGGCTCTGAGAGCCTATTGGAGCCGTGGGAAGTGTCACGTTACCGCAGAGATCCTTTGTTTTGGAAAGAGATGTCAAAGAAAGCCAATAAATGGTCAGACAGGCCACTTCCTGTAAAGGAATCTCTCAGGTTTTTGCCTGCCATATGAGTTCTGTTATACTCACAGACACCATTCAAACAGTTTTACAAACTTTAGGGTGTTTTCTATCCATATCTAATAAGTATATGCATATTCTAGTTACTGGGTAGGAGTAGTAACCAGATGAAATCGGGTACGTTTTTTATCCGGCCGTGTAAATACTGCCCCCTAGCCCTAAGAGGTTAACTTGCTAATGTTAGCTGGCTGGCTTGTTAGCTAACGTTACGTGACGTGTTGTTTACCTAGCTAGGTTCATTGTTTACTTAGCTAGGTTTGTTGTTTACCTAGCTATGTTCATTTTTTACCTAGCTAGGTTCATTGTTTACCTAGCTAGATTCATTGTTTACCTTGCTAGGTTCATTGTTTACCTAGCTAGGTTCATTGTTTACCTAGCTAGGTTCATTGTTTACCTAGCTAGGTTCGTTGTTTATATAGCTAGGTTCGTTGTTTATCTAGCTAGGTTCGTTGTTTACCTAGCTAGGTTCATTGTTTACTTAGCTAGGTTTGTTGTTTACCTAGCTATGTTCATTTTTTACCTAGCTAGGTTCATTGTTTACCTAGCTAGATTCATTGTTTACCTTGCTAGGTTCATTGTTTACCTAGCTAGGTTCATTGTTTACCTAGCTAGGTTCATTGTTTACCTAGCTAGGTTCATTGTTTACCTAGCTAGGTTCATTGTTTACCTAGCTAGGTTCGTTGTTTATCTAGCTAGGTTCATTGTTTACCTAGCTAGGTTCATTGTTTACCTAGCTAGGTTTGTTGTTTAGCTAGCTAGGTTCATTGTTTATCT
>NW_025550271.1:0-2500 GCF_905237065.1 Salmo salar | reverse complement strand
TCTGAACAGGCTTCCTTTTTTTCCTTCAATCCCTGCATCCCTCCCGCCCATTCCTCCTTCTCATTCCTCCTTCCCATTCCTCCTTTCCTTCCCATCCCTCCTTCCCTTCCATTCCTCCTTCCCTCCTTCGCTCCCTCATACCTCTTTCTGCTCCCTCCCTCCATCCCATTCCCTTGCTCCTCTTCCATCCCTCTTTCCCTTCGCTCTCCCTCCTCCTGTCCTCCTTCCCTTCGCCCCTCATCCCTCCTTCCCTCCACTCCCCTTCGCTCCCTCCCTCCCTCCCTCCATTCCTCCTTCGCCCCTTTCTTCGCCTCCCTCATCCCTCCTTCCCTTCCCTTCGCCTCCCTCCCTCCACCCCTCCTTCCCTTTGCTTCCTCCCCCTCCATCCCTCCTTCCTTTCGCTTCCTCCCTCCATCCCTTCACTCCCTCATCCCTCCTTCCCTTCACTCCCTCCCTCCACCCCCTCCTTCCCTTTGCTCCCTCCCTCCTCCCTCTATCCCTCCTTCCCTTTGCTCCCTCCCTCCCTCCCTCTATCCCTCCTTCCCTTTTGCTTCCTCCCTCCATCCCTTCACTCACTCATCCCTCCTTCCCTTCGCTCCCTCCCCTCCACCCCTCCTTCCCCTTCGCTCCCTCCCCTCATCCCTCCTTCCCTTCGCTCCCTCCTGAAACAAAATGTAAAATATTCACCAATTATATTCAAATATTATATTAATGACAAAGATTAAGATCAGAGTTTCGTAAAAATTCATAAAAGCGTATTTCCCCTATTCTAATGATTTAGAAAGTGAATACAAATAAGATGAATGGTATTCAAACGTATTTGAAGTCATTAGAAGAACGATTAAATTATTTATGAGTGCAAAATATGGGAAGTCAAGGGTCTTGGTCAAAGTAGTCACTATATAGGGAATAGGGTTTCATAGGGCCTCTGGTCTAAAGTAGTGCACTATATAGGGAATAGGGTGCCATAGGGCCCTTGGTCTAAAGTAGTGCACTATATGGGAATAGGGTTCCATAGGGCTCTGGTCTAAAGTAGTGCACTATATAGGGAATAGGGTGCCATAGGGCTCTGGTCTAAAGTAGTGCACTATATATGGAATAGGGTGCCATAGTTAGTCTAAAGAGTACTATATAGGGAATAGGGTTCCATAGGGACTCTGGTCTAAAAGTAGTGCACTATATATAGGGAATAGGGTTCCATAGGGCTCTGGTCTAAAGTAGTGCACTATATAGGGAATAGGGTGCCATAGGGCTCTGGTCTAAAGTAGTGCACTATATAGGGAATAGGGTTCCATAGGGCTCTGGTCTAAAGTAGTGCACTATATATGGAATAGGGTGCCATAGGGCCTTGGTCTAAAGTAGTGCACTATATAGGGAATAGGGTTCCATAGGGCTCTGGTCTAAAGTAGTGCACTATATAGGGAATAGGGTGCCATAGGGCTCTGGTCTAAAGTAGTGAACTATATAGGGAATAGGGTTCCACAGGGCTCTGGTCTAAAGTAGTGCACTATATAGGGAATAGTGTTCCATAGGGCCTTGGTCTAAAGTAGTGCACTATATATAGGGAATAGGGTGATAGGGCTCTGGTCTAAAGTAGTGCACTATATATAGGGAATAGGTGCCATAGAGCTCTGGTCTAAAGTAGTGCACTATATATAGGGAATAGGGTGCCATAGGGCTCTGGTCTAAAGTAGTGCACTATATATAGGGAATAGGGTGCCATAGGGTTGGCCCAAAGTAGTGCACTATATAGGCAATAGGGTGCCATAGGGCCTCGGTCCAAAGTAGTGCACTATATATAGGGAATAGGGTGCTATAGGGCTCTGGTTAAAGTAGTGCACTATATAGGGAATAGGGTGCCATAGGCTCTAGTCCCAAAGTAGTGCACTATATAGGGAATAGGGTGCCATAGGGCCTTGGTCTAAAGTAGTGCACTATCTAGGGAATAGGGTGCCATTTTGGATGTAAACGCTGTTCCTGTTCCTGTACCCGCAAAAACACCAGCCCAACGCCAACAGTGAAGAGGCGACTCTTGGGATACTGGCCTTCTAGGCAGAGTTGGCAAAAGAGAAAAGCCATATCTCAGACTGGCCAATAAAAATAAAGTATTAAGTTGGGCAAAACAACACAGACACGGGACAGAGGAACTCTGTCTAGAAGGCCAGCATCCCGGAGTCGCCTCAGGCCACTGCTGACGTTGAGACTGGTGGCGTTTATGCGGGAACCATTTAATGGAGCTGCCAGTTGAGGACTTGTGAGGCCCTGTTTCTCAAACTAGACACTCTAATGTATTGTCCTCTTGTTCTGTTGGTGCACCGGGGCCTCACACTTCTCTTTCTATTCTGGTTAGAGCCGGTTTGGCTGTTCTGTGAAGGGAGTAGTACAGCGTTGTACGAGATCTTCAGTTTCTTACCAATGTCTCCGATGGAATAGCCTTCGACTTCAGAACAAGAATAGACTGACGAGTTTCGAAGAAAGTTCTTCTTTCAGAAACAAAGAC
>NW_025550270.1:0-21439 GCF_905237065.1 Salmo salar | reverse complement strand
TCAGTAAACATTTCACTGTAAGGTCTACTACACCTGTTGTATTCGCCTCATCTGACAAATAAAAATAGATTTGATTTGTGTAGGCTGTTTGACAAGGTTGTAATCATAACCAACACACGCCTACACACACCTACACACGCCTACACATAACCAACACACGCCTACACACACCTACACACGCCTACACATAACCAACACACGCCTACACATAACTAACACACGCCTACACATAACCAACACACGCCTACACATAACCAACACACGCCTACACACGCCTACACATAACCAACACACGCCTACACATAACCAACACACGCCTACACATAACCAACACACGCCTACACATAACTAACACACGCCTACACATAACCAACACACGCCTACACACGCCTACACACGCCTACACAAACCAACACACGCCTACACACGCCTACACATAACTAACACACGCCTACACATAACCAACACACGCCTACACACGCCTACACACGCCTACACATAACCAACACACGCCTACACACGCCTACACATAACCAACACACGCCTACACATAACTAACACACGCCTACACACGCCTACACACGCCTACACATAACCAACACACGCCTACACATAACTAACACACGCCTACACATAACTAACACACGCCTACACACGCCTACACACGCCTACACACAACCAACACACGCCTACACATAACCAACACACGCCTACACACGCCTACACACGCCTACACATAACCAACACACGCCTACACATAACCAACACACGCCTACACACGCCTACACACGCCTACACATAACCAACACACGCCTACACACGCCTACACACGCCTACACATAACCAACACACGCCTACACACGCCTACACATAACTAACACACGCCTACACATAACCAACACACGCCTACACATAACCAACACACGCCTACACACGCCTACACACGCCTACACATAACCAACACACGCCTACACACACGCCTACACACGCTACACATAACTAACACACGCCTACACACGCCTACACACGCCTACACATAACCAACACACGCCTACACATAACCAACACACGCCTACACACGCCTACACATAACCAACACACGCCTACACACGCCTACACACGCCTACACATAACCAACACACGCCTACACACGCCTACACATAACTAACACACGCCTACACATAACCAACACACGCCTACACATAACCAACACACGCCTACACACGCCTACACACGCCTACACATAACCTACACACGCCTACACACGCCTACACATAACTAACACACGCCTACACATAACAACACACGCCTACATATAACTAACACACGCCTACACATAACTAACACACGCCTACACACGCCTACACACGCCTACACATAACCAACACACGCCTACACATAACCAACACACGCCTACACATAACCAACACACGCCTACACATAACCAACACACGCCTACACACGCCTACACACGCCTACACATAACCAACACACGCCTACACACATAACCAACACACGCCTACACACTAACCTACACACGCCTACACACGCCTACACATAACCAACACACGCCTACACACGCCTACACACGCCTACACATAACCAACACACGCCTACACACGCCTACACATAACCAACACACGCCTACACATAACCAACACACGCCTACACATAACCAACACACGCCTACACACGCCTACACACGCCTACACATAACCTACACCCGTACACACGCCTACACATAACCAACACACGCCTACACACGCCTACACATAACTAACACACGCCTACACATAACTAACACACGCCTACACATAACCAACACACGCCTACACATAACCAACACACGCCTACACATAACCTACACACGCCTACACACGCCTACACATAACTAACACACGCCTACACATAACTAACACACGCCTACACATAACCAACACACGCCTACACACGCCTACACACGCCTACACATAACCAACACACGCCTACACATAACCAACACACGCCTACACATAATCAACACACGCCTACACACGCCTACACATAACTAACACACGCCTACACATAAGCAACACACGCCTACACATAACCAACACACGCCTACACACGCCTACACACGCCTACACACGCCTACACATAACCAACACACACCTACACACGCCTACACACGCCTACACATAACCAACACACGCCTACACACGCCTACACATAACCAACACACGCCTACACACGCCTACACATAAGCAACACACGCCTACACATAACCAACACACGCCTACACACGCCTACACACGCCTGCACATAACTAACACACGCCTACACATAACCTACACACGCCTACACACGCCTACACCCGTACACACGCCTACACATAACCAACACACGCCTACACACGCCTACACATAACTAACACACGCCTACACATAACCAACACACGCCTACACACGCCTACACACGCCTACACACGCCTACACACGCCTACACATAACCAACACACGCCTACACATAACTAACACACGCCTACACATAACTAACACACGCCTACACATAACCAACACACGCCTACACACGCCTACACATAACCAACACACGCCTACACATAATCAACACACGCCTACACACGCCTACACACGCCTACACACGCCTACACATAACTAACACACGCCTACACACGCCTACACATAACTAACACACGCCTACACACGCCTACACACGCCTACACATAACTAACACACGCCTACACATAACTAACACACGCCTACACATAACCAACACACGCCTACACATAACTAACACACGCCTACACACGCCTACACACGCCTACACATAACCAACACACGCCTACACACGCCTACACACGCCTACACATAACCAACACACGCCTACACATAACCAACACACGCCTACACATAACCAACATTGCTACTGTAGCAGGCCAACGTTGTGGGAGGAATAGGCTTCTGATGCTCGTGAATCTCCTTTCTTTTTTCGGCTTTGGACCATTGCCTACTTCTCAATTTTAAAACTGTTTTTGTTTGTTTTTGAATTCCCATGTTGTTTTTTTACATCGGAAGGTGATTATTACACTGTAACACAGGAAGTTCAGTCAAAACAAACAATACTGACTAACTTTAATCCTTTTATCTCCTTTAAGACAACTGAGCAAGCTCTTGGAAAATACACACATAATACAACCCATTAACTATTTACATGAAAATGTACTTTATAGTTCACTGACGAAAGGCTCTGGTACTACATTACCTGTAAACAAAGGGTGAGTTATCACTAAATATAACATGTACAACAACAAGCACATTGATCAGATACAGTCAGCCGGGTCAATACATTTCAGGGGTGGTCACATTTGCTGTTGACAAGCTACAGGTTTCTGCATTTTTTTTTTTTTTTTCAAGCTCTGGGTTTACCACACCTGATTCTACTATTCAAGGTCTCGATAAACAGCTGAGGTTTTGATGAACAGATGAATAGTAGAATCTCCTGGGTCTTGAATAAAAATACATGGATTATCCTATGGATTGTCAAGAGCAATTTTGGCAATTCCTGATGCAAACAGTGTACGAAATGACAAACTGCTGAGAAACACCTGCGAACTACAAAGTCAATAGGCAAGTACAAAACTCTTAAGAAATGATAGATATATTTACATGTGTGTGTATGTGTGTGTTAATGGGGGTGTGTTTTAATAATGTGTGTGTGTGTGTGTGTGTGTGTGTGTGTGTGTGTGTGTGTTGTCTGTGTGTTTGTGTGTCAGGAGGGGGCTGTCAAAACTATCAAGTAAATGAAGAAAATATTTACATAGACATGTTTGCATATTTACACCGACATATTTACATATTTACATAGACATATTTACATATTTACACCGACATATTTACATATTTACACCGCACATATTTACATATTTACATATACATATTTACACAGACATATTTACACAGACATACTTACATATTTACACAGACATATTTACATAGACCTATTTACATATTTACAAAGACATATTTACAGACATATTTACACTGACCTATTTACATATTTACAAACACATATTTACACAGACATATTTACACTGACCTATTTACATATTTACAAACACATATTTACATATTTACACATACATATTTACACAGAACAATTTACATATTTACATAGACATATTTACATATTTACACAGACATATTTACATATTTACACAGATATATTTACATATTTACACAGATATATTTACATATTTACACAGACATATTTACATATTTACACTGACATATTTACATATTTACACAGACATATTGATATATTTGAACTTGGATAGGTGCTCTAAATCCTTTATCTTCAAAAGTTCTTAGTGATTCTCTCCAACTCCAGTAAAAGAGCACGGTCCTCATGTGTAAATGGTAGCGTAGGTATGAAGACAGGTGGGAGAACTCACCGATGAGGAACAGATCATACATGTGAAGTATTGATAGAGTGTAGAACCATCGTGTACTGCGCGACTTTGACTTGGCAATAAGTCGTTTGTCAGTTCCACATGAGCCAGTTTGCAATACTCCATGACAGGCGCATGACCACGATCTGCCACTCCTCCATAATGCACCGTATCCCTGGGCAGCACAGTAGGGAGGCGTGCACTTCATGGATGAGGGTAATGACATCTTCGTTTAGAGTCTGAGAGCTGGTATCTCCTCCATTCTAGCAAGATGCACGCAGTACTACACAACACCACACTCATTGCCACTTTCCTGCCACTCCACGAACCAAAAGGCTCTTTCAAGGGCCACCTAATACATAGAAAAAAGTGTGTGTGTGTGTGTGTGTGTGTGTGTGTGTGTGTGTGTGTGTGTGTGTGTGTGTGTGTGTGTGTGTGTGTCGGGAGGGAGGGAGGGAGGGAGGGAGGGAGGGAGGGAGGGAGGGGGCTGTCAAAACTATAAAATCAATAAAGTATTAAGCTTTGCCGGTGACATGTCACTCCACTGAGTGGGGTCAGAGAGCGTGACAGCTTGAAGGAACCACCGCTTTCTAACAAACAGTATAAAACGATGGGTTAAGAATGAACATATCAGACCAGCGAGACGTAGAGCTGCAGCTGCACATTTAAAGTGGTCTGGATTCTGCATATCAACACGAGGTGGAGACGATAAACTCACCTACCGGACAATCACTGGTACGGCTGATTGGCTGTCCTAAGTAAAGTATCTTCAAAAGTGAAATTTAAGTAGGACCATTCTGTTACTCTGCTCAAACCGTCGTATTACACTACTCTCATCACCCCGCTGGGAACCATCGTTATTACACTGCTCTCATCACCCTGCTGGGAACCATCGTTATTACACTGCTCTCATCACCCTGCTGGGAACCATCGTTATTACACTGCTCTCATCACCCTGCTGGGAACCATCGTTATTACACTGCTCTCATCACCCTGCTGGGAACCATCGTTATTACACTGCTCTCATCACCCTGCTGGGAACCATCGTTATTACACTGCTCTCATCACCCTGCTGGGAACCATCGACACTGCTCTCATCACCCTGCTGGGAACCATCGACACGGCTGGCTAGCCTATCTTCAATGAAGTATCTTCCATAGCGAATGGAAGGAGAATAAACTCTGCAGTTCTGTTCAAGACTAAATCCACTGTGTACCGTACAGCGTCTTTCCACCAGGGGGAGCTCTCTCTCTCTCTCTAGAAAAAAAAGAAATTAAAGGGAAAGGGGGGATTCCTAGTCATTTGTACAACTGAATGCATTCATTCATTGTATAATCACTGCGAGCCATCATCAAATCAAATCAAATCAAATGTATTTATATAGCCCTTCGTACATCAGCTGATATCTCAAAGTGCTGTACAGAAACCCAGCCTAAAACCCCAAACAGCAAGCAATGCATGTGAAAGAAGCACGGTGGCTAGGAAAAACTCCCTAGGAAAAACTCCCTAGAAAGGCCAAAAACCTAGGAAGAAACCTAGAGAGGAACCAGGCTATGAGGGGTGGCCAGTCCTCTTCTGGCTGTGCAGGGTGGATATTATAACAGAACATGGTCAAGATGTTAAAATGTTCATAATTGACCAGCATGGTCAAATAATAATAATCATAGTAGTTGTCGAGGGTGCAACAAGCATGTCCGGTGAACAGGTCAGGGTTCCATAGCCGCAGGCAGAACAGTTGAAACTGGAGCAGCAGCACGGCCAGGTGGACTGGGGACAGCAAGGAGTCATCATACCAGGTAGTCCTGAGGCATGGTCCTAGGGCTCAGGTCCTCCGAGAGTAAGACAGAAAGAGAGAAAGAGAGAAAGCGAGAATTAGAGAGAGCATATTTAAATTCACAAAGGACACCGGATAAGACAAGAGAAATACTCCAGATGTAACAGACTGACCCTAGCCCCCCGACACATAAACTACTGCAGCATAAATACTGGAGGCTGAGACAGGAGGGATCAGAAGACACTGTGGCCCCATCCGATGATACCCCCGGACAGGGCCAAACAGGCAGGATATAACCCCACCCTCTTTGCAAATCATGACTCTCAAAAGCTGCGACAGCCGCTGTTTTCTTCTGAAGATCACTTTAGCGCCGCCCTAAAAAAAACAGATTCAAATTCGACACAAACTTTCAAATAGGTATGTAATGACACATTATATTAATCTCTTTATAGTGTTTTATTGACATTTTAAAGATGATAAGTTGGACAGATCGTGTGAAAAAGCACTTTTCCCACATGACATATCTCCCCTTATACACTATTACTCAGCTGCCTTCCCCTCCGCCATTTTTAAAAATTCCCGACGGAGCTCATTGCCTTCTTCAATCATGCAGAGACGGGCAGCATGAAGGTCTCGTCATTGATTTTGCTGGAATGGGGAGAAATTGTGCTTTACAATGGTATTCATATTACAGTTGACCTGGAAGTAAACAGAAAGAAAATTGGCAGCTAAAATAAGGTAATGTTTACGGAACTGTCAATTTGGGGCGGCAGGGTAGCCTAGTGGTTAGAGGGGGAGGCAGGTAGCCTAGTGGTTAGAGGGGAGGCAGGTAGCCTAGTGGTTAGAGGGGAGGCAGGTAGCCTAGTGGTTAGAGGGGAGGCAGGTAGCCTAGTGGTTAGAGGGGGAGGCAGGGTAGCCTAGTGGTTAGAGGGGGGAGGTAGCCTAGTGGTTAGAGGGGGAGGCAGGGTAGCCTAGTGGTTAGAGGGGGAGGTAGCCTAGTGGTTAGAGGGGGCAGGTAGCCTAGTGGTTAGAGGGGGGGGGCAGGTAGCCCTAGTGGTTAGAGGGGAGGCAGGTAGCCTAGTGGTTAGAGGGGGAGGCAGGGTAGCCTAGTGGTTAGAGGGGGGAGGTAGCCTAGTGGTTAGAGGGGGGCAGGTAGCCTAGTGGTTAGAGGGGGGGCAGGTAGCCCTAGTGGTTGAGGGGCAGGTAGCCCAGTGGTTAGAGGGGGGCAGGTAGCCTAGTGGTTAGAGGGGAGGCAGGTAGCCTAGTGGTTAGAGGGGGAGGCAGGGTAGCCTAGTGGTTAGAGGGGGAGGTAGCCTAGTGGTTAGAGGGGGAGGCAGGGTAGCCTAGTGGTTAGAGGGGGAGGTAGCCTAGTGGTTAGAGGGGGGGCAGGTAGCCTAGTGGTTAGAGGGGGGGGGCAGGCAGCCTAGTGGTTAGAGGGGCAGGTCAGCCTAGTGGTTAGAGGGGGGGCAGGTAGCCTAGTGGTTAGAGGGGAGGCAGGTAGCCTAGTGGTTAGAGGGGGGAGGCAGGTAGCCTAGTGGTTAGAGGGGAGCAGGTAGCCTAGTGGTTAGAGGAGGGGGGGCAGGTAGCCTAGTGGTTAGAGGGGGGGCAGGCAGCCTAGTGGTTAGAGGGGAGACAGGTAGCCTAGTGGTTAGAGGGGGGCAGGTAGCCCTAGTGGTTAGAGGGGGGCAGGTAGCCTAGTGGTTAGAGGGGGGGCAGGTAGCCTAGTGGTTAGAGGGGGGGCAGGTAGCCCTAGTGGTTAGAGGGGGGGCAGGTAGCCTAGTGGTTAGAGGGGGGGGCAGGTAGCCTAGTGGTTAGAGGGTGGGGGGCAGGTAGCCCTAGTGGTTAGAGGGGGGGGCAGGTAGCCTAGTGGTTAGAGGGGGGGGCAGGTAGCCTAGTGGTTAGAGGGGGGGGGGCAGGTAGCCTAGTGGTTAGAGGGGGGGCAGGTAGCCTAGTGGTTAGAGGGGCAGGTAGCCTAGTGGTTAGAGGGGGGCAGGTAGCCTAGTGGTTAGAGGGGAGGCAGGTAGCCTAGTGGTTAGAGGGGGGAGGCAGGTAGCCTAGTGGTTAGAGGGGGGGCAGGTAGCCTAGTGGTTAGAGGGGGGAGGCAGGTAGCCTAGTGGTTAGAGGGGCAGGTAGCCTAGTGGTTAGAGGGGGGGGGGGCAGGTAGCCTAGTGGTTAGAGGGGGTGGGGCAGGTAGCCTAGTGGTTAGAGGGGGGGACAGGTAGCCTAGTGGTTAGAGGGGGGGGGTAGGTAGCCTAGTGGTTAGAGGGGGGGAAGGTAGCCTAGTGGTTAGAGGGGGGGGGCAGGTAGCCTAGTGGTTAGAGGGGGGGCAGGTAGCCTAGTGGTTAGAGGGGGGGGCAGGTAGCCTAGTGGTTAGAGGGAGGCAGGTAGCCCTAGTGGTTAGAGGGGGGGCAGGTAGCCTAGTGGTTAGAGGGGGGGCAGGTAGCCTAGTGGTTAGAGGGGGGGGCAGGTAGCCTAGTGGTTAGAGGGGGGGCAGGTAGCCTAGTGGTTAGAGGGGGGGACAGGTAGCCTAGTGGTTAGAGGGGGGGTAGGTAGCCTAGTGGTTAGAGGGGGGAGCAGGTAGCCCTAGTGGTTAGAGGGGGGGCAGGTAGCCTAGTGGTTAGAGGGGCAGGTAGCCTAGTGGTTAGAGGGGGGAGGGGGGCAGGTAGCCTAGTGGTTAGAGAGGGGGGGCAGGTAGCCTAGTGGTTAGAGTGGGAGGCAGGTAGCCTAGTGGTTAGAGGGGGAGGCAGGTAGCCTAGTGGTTAGAGGGGAGGCAGGTAGCCTAGTGGTTAGAGGGGAGGCAGGTAGCCTAGTGGTTAGAGGGGGGAGGCAGGTAGCCTAGTGGTTAGAGGGGGGGCAGGTAGCCTAGTGGTTAGAGGGGGGGGCAGGTAGCCTAGTGGTTAGAGGGGGCAGGTAGCCTAGTGGTTAGAGGGGAGGCAGGTAGCCTAGTGGTTAGAGGGGGAGGCAGGTAGCCTAGTGGTTAGAGGGGGCAGGTAGCCTAGTGGTTAGAGGGGGGGCAGGTAGCCTAGTGGTTAGAGGGGCAGGTAGCCTAGTGGTTAGAGGGGGGGCAGGTAGCCTAGTGGTTAGAGGGGGGGAAGGTAGCCTAGTGGTTAGAGGGGGGGGCAGGTAGCCCTAGTGGTTAGAGGGGGGGCAGGTAGCCTAGTGGTTAGAGGGGGGGGGCAGGTAGCCTAGTGGTTAGAGGGGGCAGGTAGCCTAGTGGTTAGAGGGGGGGCAGGTAGCCTAGTGGTTAGAGGGGGGGGCAGGTAGCCTAGTGGTTAGAGGGGGGGCAGGTAGCCTAGTGGTTAGAGGGGGGCAGGTAGCCTAGTGGTTAGAGGGGGGGGGGACAGGTAGCCTAGTGGTTAGAGGGGGGGTAGGTAGCCCTAGTGGTTAGAGGGGGGGGGCAGGTAGCCTAGTGGTTAGAGGGGGGGGCAGGTAGCCTAGTGGTTAGAGGGGGCAGGTAGCCTAGTGGTTAGAGGGGGAGGGGGGGCAGGTAGCCTAGTGGTTAGAGAGGGGGCAGGTAGCCTAGTGGTTAGAGTGGGAGGCAGGTAGCCTAGTGGTTAGAGGGGGGAGGCAGGTAGCCTAGTGGTTAGAGGGGGAGGCAGGTAGCCTAGTGGTTAGAGGGGGAGGCAGGTAGCCTAGTGGTTAGAGGGGGAGGCAGGTAGCCTAGTGGTTAGAGGGGGCAGGTAGCCTAGTGGTTAGAGGGGGGGCAGGTAGCCTAGTGGTTAGAGGGGCAGGTAGCCTAGTGGTTAGAGGGGGAGGCAGGTAGCCTAGTGGTTAGAGGGGAGGCAGGTAGCCTAGTGGTTAGAGGGGGGCAGGTAGCCTAGTGGTTAGAGGGGGGGGCAGGTAGCCTAGTGGTTAGAGGGGCAGGTAGCCTAGTGGTTAGAGGGGGGCAGGTAGCCTAGTGGTTAGAGGGGGGGGCAGGTAGCCTAGTGGTTAGAGGGGGGGCAGGTAGCCTAGTGGTTAGAGGGGGAGGCAGGTAGCCTAGTGGTTAGACGGGGCAGGTAGCCTAGTGGTTAGAGGGGGGGCAGGTAGCGTAGTGGTTAGAGGGGGGGCAGGTAGCCTAGTGGTTAGAGGGGGGGGCAGGTAGCCTAGGGGCAGGTAGCCTAGTGGTTAGAGGGGGGGCAGATAGCCTAGTGGTTAGGGGGGGGCAGGTAGCCTAGGGGCAGGTAGCCTAGTGGTTAGAGGGGGGGGCAGGTAGCCTAGTGGTTAGAGGTGGGAGGGGGCAGGTAGCCTAGTGGTTAGAGGGGGGGCAGGTAGCCTAGTGGTTAGAGGGGGGGCAGGTAGCCTAGTGGTTAGAGGGGGGGCAGGTAGCCTAGTGGTTAGAGGGGGACGGGGCAGGTAGCCTAGTGGTTAGAGGGGGGGGGCAGGTAGCCTAGTGGTTAGAGGGGGGGCAGGTAGCCTAGTGGTTAGAGGGGGGGCAGGTAGCCTAGTGGTTAGAGGGGGGGGCAGGTAGCCCTAGTGGTTAGAGGGGGGGGCAGGTAGCCTAGTGGTTAGAGGGGGGGCAGGTAGCCTAGTGGTTAGAGGGGGGGGCAGGTAGCCTAGTGGTTAGAGGGGGGGGCAGGTAGCCTAGTGGTTAGGGGGGGGGTAGCCTAGTGGTTAGAGCGTTGGACTGGGAACCGAAAGGTTGCTAGATTGAATCCCCCAGCTGACAAGATAAAAATCTGTCGTTCTGCCCCCTGAACAAGGCAGTTAACCCACTGTTCCCCGTTAGGCCGTCATTGTAAATATGAATCTGTTCTTAACTGACTTGCCTCGTTAAATAAAAGTACAGAAGTTTTTTAGTTATCATTTGTAGCGCACATGATACTTCAATTGCTCTTTTAATTGTGGCGTGCGCAAAATGATCCCGTGCATTCAGGCAACTTACTGCCTTTAAATACTTAATTTAGAGGGGATTCAAATCTATTGACACACCGGTGCATCACTCGAAGTACCATAATAAAACATCCCATGAAAATCCATCAGTTTAAGCTAGAGATATCATTTTTTTTTTTTTTTTTTTACATTGGATATGTCTCAATCCACCACTTCCGCCTATGTCCTCATCTACGGTGGAAGGTGGCCGTGTTACAGCGATGTTTGTGAGACCATGAGACATCACCAAAATGGGTCTTCTCACAAAAAACGTCTGTAGCGTCTGAAAGGTTAGGCCTAGAAAAACGAATGTGACCCCTATGGAAAGGTGAGACTCTCACCAACACAACAGTGTTTTGGTCTACGACCCCCACAAGTATAACAGGACTCGAAAGGTAACCCAGTACCTCTGAAGGTAACCCTGTACCTCTGAAGGTAACCCAGTACCTCTGAAGGTAACCCTGTATCTCTGAAGGTAACCCTGTACCTCTGAAGGTAACTCTGTACCTCTGAAGGTAACCCTGTACCTCTGAAGGTAACCCAGTACCTCTGAAGGTAACCCTGTACCTCTGAAGGTAACCCTGTACCTCTGAAGGTAACCCTGTACCTCTGAAGGTAACCCAGTACCTCTGAAGGTAACCCTGTACCTCTGAAGGTAACCCTGTATCTCTGAAGGTAACCCTGTACCTCTGAAGGTAACCCTGTACCTCTGAAGGTAACCCTGTACCTCTGAAGGTAACCCTGTATCTCTGAAGGTAACCCGGTACCTCTGAAGGTAACCCGGTACCTCTGAAGGTAACCCGGTACCTCTGAAGGTAACCCTGTATCTCTGAAGGTAACCCAGTACCTCTGAAGGTAACCCTGTACCTCTGAAGGTAACCCTGTACCTCTGAAGGTAACCCTGTACCGCTGAAGGTAACCCTGTACCTCTGAAGGTAACCCTGTATCTCTGAAGGTAACCCTGTACCTCTGAAGGTAACCCTGTATCTCTGAAGGTAACCCGGTACCTCTGAAGGTAACCCTGTACCTCTGATGGTAACCCTGTATCTCTGAAGGTAACCCTGTACCTCTGAAGGTAACCCTGTACCTCTGAAGGTAACCCTGTACCTCTGAAGGTAACCCGGTACCTCTGAAGGTAACCCAGTACCTCTGAAGGTAACCCTGTACCTCTGAAGGTAACCCGGTACCTCTGAAGGTAACCCAGTACCTCTGAAGGTAACCCTGTACCTCTGAAGGTAACCCTGTACCTCTGAAGGTAACCCTGTACCTCTGAAGGTAACCCTGTACCTCTGAAGGTAACCCTGTATCTCTGAAGGTAACCCAGTACCTCTGAAGGTAACCCTGTACCTCTGAAGGTAACCCTGTACCTCTGAAGGTAACCCTGTACCTCTGAAGGTAACCCTGTACCTCGGAAGGTAACCCTGTACCTCTGAAGGTAACCCAGTACCTCTGAAGGTAACCCTGTACCGCTGAAGGTAACCCTGTACCTCTGAAGGTAACCCTGTATCTCTGAATGTAACCCGGTACCTCTGAAGGTAACCCTGTATCTCTGAAGGTAACCCGGTACCTCTGAAGGTAACCCGGTACCTCTGAAGGTAACCCGGTACCTCTGAAGGTAACCCTGTATCTCTGAAGGTAACCCGGTACCTCTGAAGGTAACCCTGTACCTCTGAAGGTAACCCTGTATCTCTGAAGGTAACCCGGTACCTCTGAAGGTAACCCGGTACCTCTGAAGGTAACCCAGTACCTCTGAAGGTAACCCTGTACCTCTGAAGGTAACCCAGTACCTCTGAAGGTAACCCAGTACCTCTGAAGGTAACCCTGTACCTCTGAAGGTAACCCGGTACCTCTGAAGGTAACCCGGTACCTCTGAAGGTAACCCTGTACCTCTGAAGGTAACCCTGTACCTCTGAAGGTAACCCGGTACCTCTGAAGGTAACCCTGTACCTCTGAAGGTAACCCTGTACCGCTGAAGGTAACCCTGTATCTCTGAAGGTAACCCGGTACCTCTGAAGGTAACCCGGTACCTCTGAAGGTAACCCGGTACCTCTGAAGGTAACCCTGTATCTCTGAAGGTAACCCAGTACCTCTGAAGGTAACCCTGTACCTCTGAAGGTAACCCTGTATCTCTGAAGGTAACCCGGTACCTCTGAAGGTAACCCGGTACCTCTGAAGGTAACCCAGTACCTCTGAAGGTAACCCTGTACCTCTGAAGGTAACCCAGTACCTCTGAAGGTAACTCTGTACCTCTGAAGGTAACCCGGTACCTCTGAAGGTAACCCGGTACCTCTGAAGGTAACCCTGTACCTCTGAAGGTAACCCTGTACCTCTGAAGGTAACCCGGTACCTCTGAAGGTAACCCTGTACCGCTGAAGGTAACCCTGTACCTCTGAAGGTAACCCTGTATCTCTGAATGTAACCCGGTACCTCTGAAGGTAACCCTGTATCTCTGAAAGTAACCCGGTACCTCTGAAGGTAACCCGGTACCTCTGAAGGTAACCCGGTACCTCTGAAGGTAACCCTGTATCTCTGAAGGTAACCCAGTACCTCTGAAGGTAACCCTGTACCTCTGAAGGTAACCCTGTACCTCTGAAGGTAACCCGGTACCTCTGAAGGTAACCCGGTACCTCTGAAGGTAACCCGGTACCTCTGATGGTAACCCGGTACCTCTGAAGGTAACCCTGTACCTCTGATGGTAACCCGGTACCTCTGAAGGTAACCCGGTACCTCTGAAGGTAACCCTGTACCTCTGAAGGTAACCCTGTATCTCTGAAGGTAACCCTGTACCTCTGAAGGTAACCCTGTACCTCTGAAGGTAACCCTGTACCTCTGAAGGTAACCCTGTACCTCTGAAGGTAACCCTGTACCGCTGAAGGTAACCCTGTACCTCTGAAGGTAACCCTGTATCTCTGAATGTAACCCGGTACCTCTGAAGGTAACCCTGTATCTCTGAAGGTAACCCGGTACCTCTGAAGGTAACCCGGTACCTCTGAAGGTAACCCGGTACCTCTGAAGGTAACCCTGTATCTCTGAAGGTAACCCAGTACCTCTGAAGGTAACCCTGTACCTCTGAAGGTAACCCTGTATCTCTGAAGGTAACCCGGTACCTCTGAAGGTAACCCGGTACCTCTGAAGGTAACCCGGTACCTCTGATGGTAACCCGGTACCTCTGAAGGTAACCCTGTACCTCTGATGGTAACCCGGTACCTCTGAAGGTAACCCAGTACCTCTGAATGTAACCCTGTACCTCTGAAGGTAACCCTGTACCTCTGAAGGTAACCCTGTACCTCTGAAGGTAACCCTGTACCTCTACCGGTTTAAAAAAAATGAATGAACGTAATGAGGTAGTTTTGTGCCAACATAATATCTTGCTATGTCAAAAAAACTAAAATATTTCATGAGTTTTCTTATATTTTCTAGATATAGGACAGACACTTCAAAATCTATTTGTTTTTTTACTGTGTGTTTTGTCATTTATGAATGTGTAATTCAATGCATTTCTAAGGGCTAAAGTAGGAAAGGCCAAATTCTATATTCTATGTGAGTGTTTGAGCAGTAATTTACCACTGTCTGAGTTTAGATGTCTAAAAGACAGGAAGTAATGGATGGGTTGGCCAGAAGGTCGGCTCACAAGGGAATTGTGGGATTGCACAGGAGGAGAGAGGACGAGAGAGAAAGAGAGAGTAAGAGAAAGTAGAAATAGAGGAAGAGAGCGGAAGAGAGGGAGGAGAGGGGAAGAGAGGGAGGAGAGGGAAGGAGAGGGAAGAGAGGGAAGAGAGGGAGGAGAGGGAAGAGAGGGAGGTGAGGGGAGAAGAGGGAAGAGAGGGAGGAGAGGAGGTGAGAGGGAAGAGAGGGAAGAGAGGGGAAGAGAGGGAGGAGAGGGAGGAGAGGGGAAGAGAGGGGAAGAGAGGGAGGAGAGGGGAAGAGAGGGAGAAGAGGGAGGAGAGGGGAGGAGAGGGAAGAGAGGGGAAGAGAGGGAGGAGAGGGGAAGAGAGGGAGGAGAGGGGAAGAGAGGGAGGAGAGGGAGGAGAGGGGAGGAGAGGGAAGAGAGGGGAAGAGAGGGAGGAGAGGGGAAGAGAGGGGAAGAGAGGGAGGAGAGGGAGGAGAGGGGAAGAGAGGGAGGAGAAGGAGGAGAGGGAGGAGAGGGGAAGAGAGGGGAAGAGAGGGAGGAGAGGGAGGAGAGGGAGGAGAGGGGAAGAGAGGGAGGAGAGAGAGGGAGGTGAGGGAGGAGAGAGGGAGGAGAGGGAGGAGAGGGAGGAGAGGGAGGAGAGAGAGGGAGGAGAAGGGAAGAGAGAGGAAGAGAGAGGAAGAGAGGGAGGACGGAGGAAGAGAGAGGAAGAGAGGGGAAGAGAGAGGAAGAGAGGGAGGAGAGGGGAAGAGAGGGAAGAGAGGGAGGAGAGGGGAAGAGAGGGAGGAGAGAGAGGGAGGTGAGGGGAGGAGAGAGAGGGAGGAGAGGGAGGAGAGGGAAGAGAGAGGAAGAGAGAGGAAGAGAGAGGATGGAGGAAGAGAGAGGAAGAGAGGGGAAGAGAGGGAGGAGAGGGGGAGGAGAGGGGAAGAGAGGGAGGAGAGGGGAAGAGATGGGAAGAGAGGGAGGAGAGGGGAAGAGAGAGGAAGAGAGGAGTAGAGGGGAAGAGAGGGGAAGAGAGGGAGGAGAGGAAGGGAGGAGAGGGGAAGAGAGGGAGGAGAGGGGAAGAGAGAGGAAGAGAGAGGAAGAGAGGGGAGGAGAGGGAGGAGAGGGGAAGAGGGGAGGAGAGGGAGGAGAGGGAGGAGAGGGGAAGAGAGGGGAAGAGAGGGAGGAGAGGGGAGGAGAGGGGAAGAGAGGGAGGAGAGGGCATTTCACCTGAGAAGGTCTTTGATCTGTTGATATACAGATCCTTCACTGTGAGTGAGTACTGCTGTACGAGAACATGATGAACTCATGTCTCCTCTCTGGTAGGTCAGTGTTTTAATAAAATCACTATATTATACAAGATACAACAAAGGCAGATATAGAGTAAATAATGATTGCTTATTTTTACTTAAAAGATTAAAGATGTTTATATAATTTAAAAAATATTAATTAAAAAAACTGATCCTGAACCCGAACCCAAACTTGAACCCAAACCCGAACTTGAACCCGAACCCAAACTTAAACCTGAACCCGAACTTGAACCCAAACTTGAACCTGAACCCGAACTTGAACCTGAACCCGAACTTGAACCCGAACTTGAACCTGAACATAACAGTTGCTTTACGTGAGAGATCATTCCCTCTACTATCTGACCGTCAGATCCATCCATCCTGGGAACATCAGATGTGGCAGAAGGAATAATGAACCGCCAAGCGATGTAGGGAAGGAAGTGGGAATGTCGTCTGAACAATGAGCTGACTTTTACAGAAAGAATGTCAGTACAGTAAATATGAATGGTAACAGGTTAAAGACGACATATCAGGTTACCGAGACAATTTCGTTGCTGCCGGTGAATCACTCATTTTTTTTCTCCACCCATTCCTCTTCCGTTGGTGAAGGCAGGCCCGTCGTTGCCATGACGAACACGGCATCATTCTGGCAGGAAATGAAATCAATAAGGCAGTAAAGTGTCAGTGGTGTCTGACTGGGCTGACATTTACTGGGATTACTGTTGGTGTACGTGATGAATACATTTCTCTCTGCTCTCCTCTCTCTGTCGCTCGCTCTGGGTCTTCTATCGTTCTCGCACGCACGCACACACACACACACACACACACACACACACACACACACACACACACACACACACACACACACACACACACACACCTGATTCTCTCTCGGTTTCTTCCCCCTCTCCCCCTCATCTTTCTCTACTGGATGCAGATACATTCAGAAATTATTCAGACCCTTTGACCTTTTTTTCACATAGTTCGGGTTTCCCGCAAAACACCAGTCTCAACGTCTATACCTCTATAGATCTACATTAGACACAGGGATGACCCTGACCCCCAATAAATTAGACACAGGGTTAAATGTCATAAATAAGGAGCATGAGAGAAGTGATGCACGGCACGACCAGGCTATCTTTCACCCAACTAATCTGTTAAATTAGCTTCATCAAATGTCCCGACAAAAACAGACTTATAACTATAGCCAGCTGTATACACTACCGCTCAAAAGTTTGGGGTCACTTAGAAAATGTCCTTGTTTTTGAAAATAGTACCCGCAAAACACCAGTCTCAACGTCAACAGTGACGAGGCGACTCCAGGATACTGGCCTTCTAGGCAGAGTTCCTCTGTCCAGCGTCTGTGTTCTTTTTGCCCATTTTAATATTTTCTTTTATTGGCCAGTCTGAGATATGGCTTTTCTTCGCAACTCTTCCTAGAAGGCCAGCATCTCGGAGTCGCCTCTTCACTGTTGACGTTGAGACTGCGCTTTGCGGGTACAGGAACAGGAACAACGTTTACATCCAAAATGGCACCCTATTCCCTAGATAGTGCACTACTAGACCAAGGCCCTATGGCACCCTATTCCCAATAGTGCACTACTTTAGACTGGAGCCCTATGGCACCCTATTCCCTATATAGTGCACTACTTTAGACCAGAGCCCTCTGCCTAGAAGGCCAGTATCCTGGAGTCGCCTCTTCACTGTTGACGTTGAGACTGGTGTTTTGCGGAACCATTTAATGAAGCTGCCAGTTGAGGACTTGTGAGGCGCCTGTTTCTCAAACCAGACACTCTAATGTACTGGTCCTCTTGCTCAGTTGTGCACCAGGGCCTCACACTTCTCTTTCTATTCTGGTTAGAGACAGTTTGCTGCTGTTCTGTGAAGGGAGTAGTACACAGCGCTGTACGAGATCTTCAGTTTCTTACCAATGTCTCGCATGGAACAGCCTTCAAGCTTCTCAGAACAAGAATAGACTGACGAAGCTTCAGAAGAAAGTTCTTTGTTTCTTGACATTTTGAGCCTGTAACCGAAACCCACCAATGCTGATGCTCCAGATACTCAACTCGTCTAAAGAAGGCCAGTTTTATTGCTTTTTAATCAGGACAACAGTTTTCAGCTGTGCTAACATTGTCACGGTTTCGAAGGGTAAAGACCAAGACGAAGCGGGAAAATATATACTCATCTTCTTTTTATTTGGTGGAGAAGGAAAACACAAAAACGTATACAAAAACACAAACGAACTGGACAGTCTTGTCAGGCACACAGCTAAACAAGCCCAATCTCACACAAAAACCCATGAAAAACAAACCCCTAATTATAGGATCTCAATCAGAGGCAACAACAACCAGAAGGCCTGCCTCCACTTGGAAGGTCCAACCCCAATTAACTAAACATAGAAATACACAAGACTAGATAGAAATATAAATCAAATACCCTTTACCTAAAACACAACACAAAACACACCCTGAACCACATAAATCAAACACCCCGCCACGCCCCGACCAAACTATAATAACAAATAACCCCTATTACTGGTCAGAACGTGACAAACATAATTGCAAAAGGGTTTTCTAATGATCAATTAGCATTTTAAAATGACAAACTTGGGATTAGCTAACACAACGCGCCATTGGAACACAGGGAGTGATGGTTGCTGATAATGTGGCCCTCTGTACGCCTATGCGTAGATATTCCATTAAAAACCCAGCCGCTTTCCAGCTACAATAGCCGCCTACAACACAATGTTCTACACTGTATTTCTGATCAATTCAATGATATTTTAATTGACAAAAAAATGTGCTTTTCTTTCAAAAACAAGGACATTTCTAGTGACCCCAAACTTTGAACGGTATATAGCTCCTCATGTTTTTTAATGGTTGCTCCCGCAGGGAGACAGCGCTAACAGAGCTGCTGTCCAAGTCTGCTTGGTCAGTCATGGCCAGTTCGTACTATAACATCACAAGGTGAGAACAGATGCAGACGCAAGAGGCAAATGGGTTGAAGCCTGATATTTATTAAACAACAAGGGGCAGGTCTAGGACAGGCAAAAAGTTCATTAACAACAAGGTCAGAGTTCCAAAGGATACAGGGAGGCAGGCGGAATCAGCGACAGGGCAGGCAAAAAAGGTCAAAACCAGGAGTGACTAGAAAAACAGAGACAAGGAAAAAGCAGGAGAACGGAAAAAACACGCTGGATGTAACTTGACAAGACAAAACTGTCACAGACAAACAGAGAACACAGGAATAAATACCCTGGGAATTGAGGAAGACGGGTGACACCTGGAGGTAGGTGGAAACACTGTTACAGTTATTCAGAGTGACTGACTATTGTGATAGAAAAATACCATAGTATTCCATGTTTGGTATCTATTTGAAACGCAGTTCTCGGAGGATAACTCTGATGCTGTCTATATGGGATGTGTGTATTCCGTGGTAACCGTTCACTAGGGATAACCTGATGTTGTCGCGTTCCTGACCCTAGTCATGATGTGGCATTTTCTATGGTAGAGTAGGTCAGGGCGTGACAAGGGGTGTTTTGTGTTTTTCTATGTTTTCTATATCTATGTTTAGTTCTTATTTTTGTATTTCTATGTTGTTGTTAGGGATGATCTCCAATTAGATGCAGCTGGTCCTCGTTGTCTCTAATTGGAGATCAAGTATTTAAGGAGTTTCTTTTTTCTCCACCTGTGTTTGTGGGTAAAGTTGTCTTCTGTTTAGTTTATGTACCTGACAGAACTGTGCGCTTTTTGTTTTTCTCATTGTTATTTTTTCCTTTAGTGTTTTGAGAGCTATACAAACATTCACCATGAGCAAATCAACACGCCGCACTTTGGTCCCCTCTCTACGACAGCCAAGCTACAGATGCTGTATCTAGGGGGATGCATGATCTCTGTGGTAACTTGTATCTGTACAGGATGAACTCTAAATTACTCTCAAAGAAATTGTATTGTCTTCTCAGTAATTCTCTCTCATATACATCGCTAACATCCCCATCAGCGGTCCAGCGCATTATGGGTCCATCAGCGGGTCCAATGCATTGGGCGCGCCCCATCAGTGGGTCCAACGCATTGGCAACGCGCCCATCAGTGGGTCCAAACGCGCGTATGGGTCCATCAGCGGTCCACCGTATTTGGGTCCATCAGCCGGTCCAATGCATTATGGGTCCATCATGCGGGTCCAATGCATTACGGGTCCACCAGCCGGTCCAATGCATTGATGGGTCCATCAGCGCGGGGAACAATGCATTATGGGTCCATCAGCAGGTCCAATGCATTATGGGTCCATCAGCGGGTCCAATGCATTACGGGTCCATCAGCGTCCAATGCATTGCGGGTCCATCAGCGGGTCCAATGCATTGTGGGTCCATCAGCGGTCCAATGCATTATGGGTCCATCAGCGGTCCAATGCATTAAGTGGGTCTATCAGTGGGTCCAATGCATTGCGGGTCCACTCAGTGGGGTCCAATGCATTATGGGTCCATCAGTGGGTCCTATGCATTATGGGTCCATCAGCAGGTAACCAATGCATTATGGGTCCACCAGTGGGTCCAATGCATTATGGGTCCACAGCGGTACCAATGCATTATGGGTCCATCAGCGGGTCCAACGCATTATGGTTCCACTGGCGGGTCCAATGCACTATGGGTCCATCAGTGGGTCTTATGAGAGGATGGTTCAATTAGGGGGGTCCTTATTTATTTTATATTATTTAACATTTATTTAACTAGACAAGGGTCTTTCTTCACTACAGAGTTCCCCTCCATCAGGGTAGGATGCTTCTTCACTACAGAGTTCCCCTCCATCAGGTAGGATGCTTCTTCACCGCAGAGTTCCCCTCCATCAGGTAGGATGCTTCTTCACCAGCAGATTCCCCCATCAGGTAGGATGTTTTCACCACGAGTTCCCCCTCCATCAGGGTAGGATGCTTCTTCACCACAGAGTTCCCCTCCATCAGGGTAGGATGCTTCTCTCTCACTCACAGAGTTCCACCTATCAGGTAGGATGCTTCTTCTTCACCACAGAGTTCCCCTCCATCAGGGTAGGATGCTTCTTCACCACAGAGTTCCACTCCCATCAGGGTAGGATGCTTCACTCACAGAGTTCCCTCCATCAGGTAGGATGCTTCTTCTCTCACAGAGTTCCACTCCATCAGGGTAGGATGATCTTCTTCACACTACAGAGTTCCCCTCCATCAGGGTATGGATGCTTCTTCACCACAGAGTTCCACTCCATCAGGCTAGGATGCTCTTCTCCACTCACAGAGTTCGCCCTCCATCAGGGTAGTGATGCTTCTTCACTCACAGAGTTCCCCTCCATCGGGGTAGGATGCTTCTTCACTCACAGAGTTCCCCTCCCATCAGGTTAGAATGTGCTTCTTCACTATTATTCCCTCCTTATCAGGGTAGATGCTTCCACTACATAGAGTTCTCCATCAGGAGATAAATGGTTGTTCACTTACAGAGTTCC
>NW_025550269.1:22500-39980 GCF_905237065.1 Salmo salar | reverse complement strand
AAATTAGCATACACCCTTAGTCTCTTCCCTGTTTCACACCTGGTAGTTTGGTGGATTGGACTACCAGCTCTCTGTAACCTAGAGGACAACCAGTGGGTCCATCTCCTTTATATCCTGTTTCACACCTGGTAGTGTGGTGGATGGGACTACCAGCTCTCTGTAACCTAGAGGGCAACCAGTGGGTCCATCTCCTCTATACCACCCACCTGGTAGTGTGGTGGATGGGACTACCAGCTCTCTGTAACCTAGAGGGCAACCAGTGGGTCCATCTCCTCTATACCACCCACCTGGTAGTGTGGTGGATGGGACTACCAGCTCTCTGTAACCTAGAGGACAACCAGCGGGTCCATCTCCTCTATACCACCCACCTGGTAGTGTGGTGGATGGGACTACCAGGCTCTCTGTAACCTAGAGGGAAACCAGTGGGTCCGTCTCCTCTATACCACCCACCTGGTAGTGTGGTGGATGGGACTACCAGCTCTCTGTAACCTAGAGGGAAACCAGTGGGTCCGTCTCCTCTATACCAGGTTTCTTGTAGGATGTAAACGTCTGTATTTATGATTTATTTGATGAAGTCCAGGTTCCTGCTCTTTAGGCCAAAGGCAGATGACCTCAGGCCTTGGATATTCCAGGATGAGATAAGGCTTTGTGTTCAATAAATTGTCCTATGTAGTTCGTAGTGTTCTCTCCCTCTCTCCCTCTCTCTCTTTCAATTCAAAGGGCTTTATTGGCAGGGGAAACGTATGTTGCCAAAGCAATTGAAGTAGATAATATTTCAACAGTGAACGTTAGTCACAAAAGTTTAAGGAATAGAGACATTCCAAATGTCATTATGTCTATATATGGTGTTGTAATCATGTGGAAACAGTTAAAGTACAAAAGGAAAATAAATAAACATAAATATGGGTTGTATTAACAAGGGTATTTGTTTTAGGATACCACCTTTCCATGTGTGTCATTTCGCCAAATTGCTGCCTTGCTAGAGCTGCCCCCGGTCAACTGTAAGTGCTGCTATTGTAAAGTGGAAATGTCTAGGAGCAACAATGGCTCAGCCGCGAAGTGGTAAGCCACACAAGCTCACAGATTGAGACCGCTGAGTGCTGAAGCGTAGTTGCAACACTCACTACCAAGTTCCAAACTGGAAGCAATATCATCAGAAGAACTGTTCGTTGGGAGCTTCATGAAATGGGTTTCCATGGCCGAGCAGCCGCACACAAGACTAAGCTCATCATGCTCAATTCCAAGCATCGAGTTGTGTAAAGCTCGCCACTATTGGACTCTGGAGCAGTGGAAATGTATTCTCTTGTGTAATTAATCACGCTTAACCATCTGGCAGTCCGACGGATGAATCAGGGTTTGGCATATGCCAGGAGAACGTTACCTGCCAGAATGTATAGTGCCAACTGTAAAGTTTGGTGGAGGAGGAATATTGGTCTGGGGCTGTTTTCCTTTCACTGGAACTAGGCCCCTTAGTTCCAATTAAAGGAAATCTTAACGCTACAGCATACAATATCATTTTAGACAATTCTATGCTTCTGACTTTGTGGCAACAGCTTAGGGGAAGGCCCTTTCCTGTTTCAGCATGTCAATGTCCTCGTGCACAAAGCGAGGTGCCTAAAAAAAAAAATGCTTTGTCGCTCCTCTTTTCGGTTCGCGACTGGAAAGAGATGAAAAAAACACTCAAACTGGACAGTTTTATCTCTTCATTCAAAGACTCAATCATGGACACTCTTACTGACAGTTGTCGTGGCTTCATGTGATGTACCGTTGTCTCTACCTTCTTGTCCTTTGTGCTTTATTGTGCTGCTACCATGTTGTACAGCTGCCATGTTGTTGTCATGTTGTTTCTACCATGTTGTTGTCATGATGTTTCTACCATGTTGTTGTCATGTTGTGTTTCTACCTTGTTGTTGTGTTTCTACCTTGTTGTTGTGTTGCTACCATGTTGTCATGTGTTTCTACCGTGTTGTTGTCGTGTTGTGTTTGTTGCTACCATGTTGTTGTCATATTGTGTTGCTACCATGAAGTGTTGTTGTTATATTGTGTTGCTACCATGAATAGTTTCTACCATGCTGTGTTGTCATGGTGTGTTGCTGCCATGTTCTGTTGTCTTAGTTCTCTGGTGTTGACTCTCTTGTCGTGATGTGTGTTCTGTCCTATATTTTTTATTTTATTTTTGTATTTTTAATCCCAATCCCCGCAGGAGGCCTTTTGGTAGGCCATCATTATAAATAAGAATTTGTTCTTAACTGACTTTTCTAGTTAAATGAAGGTTAAATAAAAAATTGAAAACATTTAAATAGGTGTGGAAGAACTTGAAAGGCCTGCACAGAGCCCTAACCTCAACCCTATCAAACACATTTTGTTATGAATTGGAACGGCGACTGCGAGCCAGGCCTAATCGCCCAACATCAGTGCTCGACATCACTAAAGCTCTTATGGATGAATGGAAGAAAGTCCCCGCAGCAATGTTCCAACATCTAGTGGAAAGCCTTCCCAGAAGAGTGGAGGCTGTTATAGCAGAAAAAGGGGGACCAACTCTTTATTAATACCCATGATTTTTGGAATAATATTTTCGACAAGCAGATGTCCACAAACTTGTGGTCATGTAGTGTACCACATCAAGGGATTGGTCCACAGGACTGAGGTACAACATCGAGGGATTAGTCCACAGGATGATGCCAAGCTTATAATGGCCAAGGTTGTTTTTTTTAAGACATTTCAACATTATTCTAGGAAAGGAAACATCACAACCTGTTAAAGACAGCTGGCTGAGAGACTTTACTGTTCAAGCTGGACACAAAATAATGTTACCTTTGACTATTCCTCTGTGACCAACAAAACACAAGCAACAGTCTGTACCCAGATCGTCTTCATTATGGGGCTTCATAAAACAACAAGGTCGCCTACTACTGTAAGAATTAACTGACATTAAGCATCTGCTGATTCTTCAATAAGTCATCCAGAATGGACCATGGCCCGAGTCCCAAATGCCACCGTGGCTTATGGGCCCTGGTCATAACTAGTGTACTATGAAGGGGATAGGGTGCTATTTGGGATGCACTTCACGGGCCCTGGTCATAACTAGTGTACTATAAAGGGGATAGGGTGCTATTTGGGATGCAATCCACGGGCCCTGGTCGTAACTAGTGTACTACGAAGGGAATAGGGTGCCATTTGGGATGGACCCCATGGGCCCTGGTCGTAACTAGTGTACTACGAAGGGGATAGGGCGCCTTGCATTGCAGGCAGATGTTTATTGTCATGAATCTGTCCTGGAGGCAGATCTGTGTGAGTTCTGCTAGATGGGTCAACCTCAAAGTCACAATAATTATTATTAATTACTATAATGTAAAAATGCATAAACTATTAGAAATCAGAGTTAGCATCAGAGTTAGCATCAGAGTTAGCAATGTGGATAAGGTCAGGGTAAGGTTAGGGTTCAAACAAAGTCACAATAATAATTATTAATTTCTATAATGTAAAAATACATAAAACTATTAGACATCAGAGTTAGCATCAGAGTTAGCATCAGAGTTAGCATCAGCGTTAGCAATGTGGATAAGGTCAGGGTAAGGTTAGGGTTCAATGTGGCTGTGCCAGCTAGTGACCACTCTGCAGAGCTGTCTCCAGAACAACATTCATACGAAAAAACACTAACCTGCATTTGGGAAAACTAACTGTAGAGTAAAACATGAACAATATTTGCCATGTGTCCCTAAGCAGATTTATACATGAGGTTAATAATACATCCACGGAGCTCAAAATGTATCAATGATTTTGATCAGCATGAACTTACCGAACTATTAACTCAACACGATGGTCCAGAATGCAATTCTAGAGGAACTGGATTTGACCTCTCCCTATTTCAACTGCCGGACATGTTTCCTAAAAAAAGGCAATTAAAAAAAAAAAATGTAATCGAAAGGTCAAACTTCACATAGAATGTCGATGAGTTTGGTCAGTCACAAAAATAATTATGAGTGAACAGGTTAAACATGAAAACAGAGAAGGAGAGTAAACCATTGGACAATAGATTGCATCACTATGTACAGAGCCTTTGGAAAGTATTCAGACCCCTTGACTTTTTCCACATTTTGTTACATTAGCCTTATTCTAAAATTGTTTAAATAACAAACATTCCTCAGCAATCTACACACAATACCCCATAATGACTTCACAATACCCCATAATGGCATCACAATACCCCATAATGGCATCACAATACCCCATAATGGCATCACAATACGCCATAATGACATCACAATACCCTATAATGACATCACAATACCCCATAATGGCATCACAATACCCCATAATGACAAATAGAAAACAGGTTGTTAGAAATTTTAACAAAATAAAAAAACAGAAATACCGTATTCAGACCTTTTGCTATGAGACTTGAACTTAACCTCTTGGGGATCGAGGGTAACCTAATCCCAGTGACGGGATTGCTAGCATGGCGGGAAATTCAAAACATCAAAAATCTAATAATTTCAATTTCTCAAACAATCAACTATTTTACACCATTTAAAAGATAAACATCTCCTTAATCGAACCACATTGCCCGATTTTCAAAGAGGCTTTACGGCGAAAGCATAAAGTTAGATTATGTTAGGAGAGTACATAGCCAAAAAAGTACACACATCCATTTTCAATTCAAGGACAGGCGTCACCAAAAGCAGAAAACCAGCTAAAATTATGCACTAACCTTTCACAATCTTCATCAGTTGACACTCCTAGGACATTATGTTAGACAATACATGCATTTTTGTTCTATCAAGTTCATATTTATATCCAAAAACGGCATTTTACATCGGCACGTGTCGTTGAGAAAATGTGTCTCCCCCAAAACTGCCAGTGAATTTACAAAAAATACTCATTATAAAATGTGGTTAAAGTATTAAACTGTTATTCAAAGAATAACGGTTGCATTCTCCTGAATGCAACCGCATTGACAGATTTCAAAATAACTTTACTGGGAAAGCATACTTTGCAATAATCTGAGTACTCTGGTCAGAAAAATACACTAGGCTATACAGATAGCCGCCATGTTGGAATCATCTAAAACCATAAATAACATTAGCAATATTCCCTTACCTTTAATAATCTTCATCAGAAGGCACTTCCAGGAATCTCAGGTCCACAACAAATGTTGTTTTTTTCAATGAAGTTCATAATTTATGTCCAAATAATGCCATGCTGTTCCGTGTTGTTAGCGCTGCTCAGTAGGCTACTCAAAATGTAGGGCGCGGGAGGGGAAAAGTCACGACAAAAAGTAAAAAAAAAAATCTATTTACGTTCGTTCAAACATGTCAAACGTTGTTTAGCGTCAATCTTTTGGTCCATTTTTAATGTGAAACATCAGTAATATTTCAACCCGACCTCTCCTGTGTCTTGAAACACGTTTTGAAAAAGGTCTCGCCTCACATGAACGCATGTGCGCGCAATAATGAAGTGACGACATCCCAGGGACGTCAACTTCCCTTCCTTCTCATTCGGTCTCTGTTCATCATAGACGCTTCAAATAACTTTATAAAGATCGTTGACATCTAGTGGAAGCCATAGTAAGTACAAAATGAATCCTTTGTCACTGTGTGTTTTATTGCCAATGACTTGAAAATAGTACAGCCACAATATTTTAATTTCCTGCTTGTATTTTTTCTCAGGTTTTTGCCTGCCATATGAGTTCTGTTATACTTAGAGACACCATTCAAACAGTTTTAGAAACTTCAGAGTGTTTTCTATCAAAATCTACTAATAATATGCATATTCTATTTTCTGGGCCGGAGCAGTAACCTGTTTAAATTGGGTACGTTTTTCATCCGGCCGTGAAAATACTGCCCCCAATTCTCCCTTCATTTATTACGGACGATCAAATCCGTAAAGAGGTGAATCATTTTGGTAAGTTTGCTAATGGTTTTCGTGTCGGCAGTTTTCAGGCAGACGCCGTTAGGGCTAGGGTCCTTTATTCAGAATTTTTGCTTGACTGACTTGTCCAAAGTAAACTGCCTGTTACTCAGGCCCAAAAGCCAGGATATGCTTATAATTGGTACCATTGGATAGAAAACACTTTGAATTTTGTAGACATTTTTTAATAATGTATGAGACTATTACACAATTGATATGGTAGGAGAAAATCCAAAGAAAAACTAAATAATTTTTTGGGAGATCCCATGCTCTTATAATGGAAAGCTATGGGTCCTATGCAATTCCAGTTCTCAGATTGCAATTCCTATGGCTTCCACTAGATGTCAAGAGTCTTTGTTCAAGGTTTCAGGCTTGTTTCTCCCAAAACAAGGAAGAATTTTGAGTTTTGGTACTAGGAGTCACAGTTGGAAATCAGTCTGTGGGCGCGCGACGAAGAGGACGCGCACTTGCTAATTTTACTTTCTTATTGAACATACTTCTTTCCGTATGAAATATTATAGTTTAATTACATTTTAGGGTACCTGAGGATTAAATAGAAACGTAGTTTGACTTGTTTTTAACAAAGTTTAGTCATAGCTTTTTGGATTCCTTTGTTTGCATGTTGAACTCAAAGCGCCAACTAAACAGACTTTTTTGGGATATAAAGAAAGATTTTATCTAACCAAACGACCATGCATGTTGTAGCTGGGACCCTTTGAATGACAAATCAGAGGAAGATTTTCAAAAAGTGATTATTTAATCGCTATTTGTGATTTTATGAAGCCAATGCTGGTTGACAAATATGTATATCTGCGGCGGCGTCCTCAAACAATCGCATGGCATGCTTTCGCTGTAAAGCTTATTGTAAATCGGACAGTGCAGTTAGATAAACAAGGATTTAAGCTTTTAACCGATATAAGACACTTGTATGTACCTAAATGTTTAATATCCATAATTTTGGGGATTATTTCTTTGAATTGCGCGCCCTCCAATTTCACTGGAAATTGTCGACAGGTGTCCACTGACTGGACGCCTAGCCCTAAGTTAAGCATGTTGTTTCGTTCCGGAGGCAAGAGTTTATGTTTCTAAAAAACAATGAGCAACAGTTAAATGTGCATTTTAAAGTGAGGCATGGGGAAGGGCTCTACGCAGGGTTTGCCAGCACAGATTGTCTGCTGTGTTTTGATTGTGGGGATTTGGGGCATAAGAGCTTTGCGTGCCCACATAAAGGCCATAGACAAGGTGAGGGTACAAGCGCCAGTGGAAGTAATCGAGGTTAACATGCAGGGGGCAATGAGACGCAGGCAGCAGAGGCTGGGCCTAGTCAGGCTATAGATGGTGGTGTAGAGGAGGCTGGGTCTAGTCAGGCTATAGATGGTGGTGGTGTAGATGAGGCTGGGTCTAGTCAGGTTATAGATGGTGGTATAGATGAGGCTGGGTCTAGTCAGGTTATAGATGGTGGTGTAGATGAGGCTGGGTCTAGTCAGGTTATAGATGGTGGTGTAGATGAGGCTGGGTCTAGTCAGGTTATAGATGGTGGTGGTGTAGATGAGGCTGGGTCTAGTCAGGTTATAGATGGTGGTGGTGTAGATGAGGCCGGGTCTAGTCAGGTTATAGATGGTGGTGGTGTAGATGAGGCTGGGTCTAGTCAGGTTATAGATGGTGGTGTAGATGAGGCTGGGTCTAGTCAGGTTATAGATGGTGGTGTAGATGAGGCTGGGTCTAGTCAGGCTATAGATGGTGGTGTAGATGAGGCTGGGTCTAGTCAGGTTATAGATGGTGGTGTAGATGAGGCTGTGTCTAGTCAGGTTATAGATGGTGGTGTAGATGAGGCTGGGTCTAGTCAGGTTATAGATGGTGGTGGTGTAGATGAGGCTGGGTCTAGTCAGGCTATAGATGGTGGTGTAGATGAGGCTGGGTCTAGTCAGGTTATACCGTAGGATAGGGGGCGCCACAGCGCATTTTGAAAAAAAATCGTTCCCATTTTCAACGGCCTACTAATCAAACTCAGAAGATAGGGCATGCATATACTTATTATATATGGATAGAAAACACTCTAAAGTTTCTAAAACTGTTTGAATGGTGTCTGTGAGTATAACAGAACTCAAATGGCAGTCAAAACCCCGAGACCGATTGAAACAGGAAGTGGAATTCTGAATTGTGGACTTGACTTCTCATCTTTCCTTATTAATCACACCGTTAACCATGGTTCAGTGAGCACTTCCTATTGCTTCCACTAGATGTCGCCAGTCCTTTCACAGTGGTTTGAGCCTTATAGAGTCAAAACTCAGTGAATGACACGAGTTTGAAATTGGTCACAGGGGATGGGCCATCACCATTATGACGCCGGCGGCCATGTCTGCCCCCACCTTTGGATACGGTTTTAAAGGCCATGACATCATCCCCCTCGAATCTTATTGGCTCTCTTGGTGTTAGAGGCCCTGAAGATTTATTTTATACAACGTTTGACATGTTTGAACGAACCTACATGCGCGAGCATTGCATTTATTATGAACTTCAGAGCTGCGCTTGGAGAGAGCCATAGGACGCGCTACCAACATCAGGCTAATGGAACGTGAAGTATGGACTTTTTGACCGAAAATACATCTGTTGTGGACCTGGGATGCTTTCTGATGAAGACAACTAAAGGTAGGCGATTATTGACAATATTATAGAAGATAAGACGTGACATGAGATTCTTTCCAAGATGGCGCCGAGCTCTGTATATTAGCTAATTTTCTGAGTATCGCATCTCCTTTTATCGCAAAGTGTGATTACCCAGTAAAGTTAATTTAAAATCTGGTATGACGGGTGTTCTCAAGAGATATTCATCTATAAATGTTAGATTGACAATATACATTTAAAAAATCGTTATAGTATAGTAATTTAGGGAAATGCAGCATTGTTTACCGGGACGCTTTTGAGGGGAAATAATGAAGTCAACGTCAGACAGAGATGTAAAATGCTGTTTTTATATATAAATATGACCTTTATTGAACAAAAGAATGCATGCATTGTATAACATGATGTCCTAGGGGTGCCATCTGATGAAGTTTGTAAAAGGTTAGTGCTGCATTTAGCTGTTTTTTGATTATATGTGATGCAAGTGGTTGGTCGGAAAATGGCTATGAAGCTGCTTTTTACGATGGACTCATCTAATATAATCTAATGATTTGCTTTTCCTGTAAAACCTTTTTGAAATCGGACGACGTGGGTCGATTCAGGAGAGGTGTATCTATAAAAAAAATAAATATATATTATTTTTTTTTTTTTTAAATTATGATATTTTTTTAATGCTAATTGGCGATATGATTTTTCGCTGGATTTTGATCCCGCTAACGGGATCAGACGCTGAAGAGGTTATAGATGGTGGTGTAGCTGAGGCTGGGTCTAGTAATGTTATAGATGGTGGTGTAGCTGAGGATGGGTACAGTCAGGTTATGCTCGTAGATGAGGAGAGTATAGTAGGGAAAGGGAAGCAACTAGGTGGGGGGGTGGACGACGGTGTTATGCGGAAGAGGAAAAAGGTGGAGAAGAAAGGAGGTGGGAGGGGAGAGGCTGGTGTGGTCAAAGACACGAAGGAACCTTTGCCTGGTGCAGTGGGGGAGGCCCCAGCTAGAGAGAAAGGGCAGGTGGTATGGATGGGAGATGGAGATGAGGAAGGTGAGTCTGAGGAAGAGGACGATGAGGAGGCTTTCTTTTCAGACTCCTCCTCAATAGGTCCAGAGCTGACAGCCAGTCAGGCAGAGGGGTCAAAGTACACTGTGAGGGAACTGTCAGTGTTCCTGAGTGAGACTAAAGGAAAAAAAGAAGGTTTATCTTGAAGCTTTTTTATGCAATCCAGGAAAGTTTGTAAGATCAGTACAATACGCTTAGAAAAATGAGGGGCATGGTGTCTTCTCACCCAGGAAATGTTCTAGGTTGAAGAAGTGGGTCACAACCATGCTTAAAGGTCGACCTTCAGACGTTGTTTAGATTAAACGTTTTTTTTCTGGCACAGGGCTTTTTTGAGCTTTGTTATTGGTCTCTTTCTTTGCTAACTTTTCTCCCACTTCTTATGTTGACACTTTGGGTAGGATCACTTAATATAAATGATGCCAGAGATGTGGGAAAGAGGAGTCTGTTGGGGTAATATGTAAAACCCCAAAAAGTACTGGTGTTGTTTTTGCAGGAGACACATAATGATGTGGCGAATGAAGTTGATTGGAGACTCTGGTGGAAAGGGGCAAGTGTGCTGTGCCATGGAACAAATGTTACTGCAGGGGTGGCAGTCTTTTTGCACGTGGTCTGGCTGTAACAATTTGCTCCTCAAAGGAGGTGTGTATGGGTAGACTGCTTGTAGTAAAAGCAGAAATTAACAACATGGGTTTTGTCCTTACAAATGTGCCTAACACAGGGAGAGAGAGGGGGATTCTGTTTCGGTGTCTTAGACAGGAACTCTCACAGGTAGCACCTGAGGAGACGCTAGTGGGGACTGGAACTGTATGATAGATTTTACAAAAGACAGAAATAGGGAGGAGCCTCATTCAGGCTCAGTGGGGGTGTTAACCTCTTAAATCTAGACGTTCCGCTAGCGGAACACCTGCTCCAATATCCAATGATAGGCGTGGCGCGAATTACAAATTCCTCAAAAATACAAAAACTTCAATTTTTCAAACATATGACTATTTCACAGCATTTTAAAGACAAGACTCTCCTTTATCTAACCACACTGTCCGATTTCAAAAAGGCTTTACAGCGAAAGCAAAACATTAGATTATGTCAGCAGAGTACCCAGCCAGAAATAGTCAGACACCCATTTTTCAAGCTAGCATATAATGTCACAAAAACCCAGAAGACAGCTAAATGCAGCACTAACCTTTGATGATCTTCATCAGATGACACACCTAGGACATTATGTTATACAATACATGCATGTTTTGTTCAATCAAGTTCATATTTATATCAAAAAACAGCTTTTTACATTAGCATGTGACGTTCAGAACTAGCATACCCCCGCAAACTTCCGGGGAATTTGCTAACAATTTACTAAATTACTCACGATAAACGTTCACAAAAAGCATAACAATTATTTTAAGAATTATAGATACAGACCTCCTCTATGCACTCGATATGTCCGATTTTAAAATAGCTTTTGGTGAAAGCACATTTTGCAATATTCTAAGTACATAGCCCAGGCATCACGGGCTAGCTATTTAGACACCCGGCAAGTTTAGCACTCACCAATATCAGATTTACTATTATAAAAGTTTGATTACCTTTTGTTGTCTTCGTCAGAATGCACTCCCAGGACTGCTACTTCAATAACAAATGTTGGTTTGGTCCAAAATAATTTATCGTTATATCCGAATAGCGGCGTTTTGTTCGTAAGCGTCCCAGACACTATCCGAATGGTAAAGAAGGGTCGCGCGCATGGCGCAATTCGTGACAAAAAAAATCTAAATATTCCATTACCGTACTTCGAAGCATGTCAACCGCTGTTTAAAATCCATTTTTATGCCATTTTTCTCGTAAAAAGCGATAATATTCCGACCGGGAATGTCCATTTAGCTAAACAGAGGAAAGAAAACAAAGCTTTCGGTCGACGCGGGCACGAGCCTGAGTCTCACAGTACTGTAACCAGCCACTACCCAAACGCGCTACTTTGTTTCAGCCAGAGCCTGCAAAGCCACGATTCACCATTTTGCCGCCTTCTGAGAGCCTATGGCAGCCGTAGGAAGTGTCACGGGACAGCTAAGATCCTCACTCTTCAATAAACAGAGACAAGAAGAACGACACCTTGTCAGACAGGCCACTTCCTGCATGAAATCTTCTCAGGTTTTTGCCTGCCATATGAGTTCTGTTATACTCACAGACACCATTCAAACAGTTTTAGAAACTTTAGGGTGTTTTCTATCCAAAGCCAATAATTATATGCATATTCTAGTTACTGGGCAGGAGTAGTAACCAGATTAATTCGGGTACGTTTTTTATCCAGACGTGAAAATACTGCCCCCTAGCCATAACAGGTTAAGGGACATCATTAAACTTCATTAGGGTCGGGGGCACTATTTTCACCTTCGAGTGAAAAGCATGCCCAAAGTAAACTGCCTGCTACTCAGGCACAGAAGCTAGGACATGCATATAATTGGTAGATTTGGATAGAAAACACTCTACAGTTTCCAAAACTGTTAAAGTAATGTCTGTGAGTATAACAGAACTGAAATGGCAGGCAAAAACCTGAGGAAAATCCATCCAGGAAGTGCCATTACTTTGAAATAGCTGTTTTTCCAATGAAAGCCTATCCAACATTTAAAGGGATAGGACCCACATTCCATTCCCTATGGCTTCCACTAGTTGTGAACAGTCTTTAGACATTGTTTCAGGCTTGTATTCTGAAAAATGAGGGAGAATGACAACAATAAGTGAATGGACCCTGGGATGTCCTCAGAGCTGGTTACTGTGCGCGACCGAGAGCACACCTTTCTTGTTTTCCTTTTATATTGACAAAGCTTTTGTCCAGTTGAAATATTATTGATTATTTAGGCTAAAAACAACCTGAGGATTGATTATAAACATCGTTTGACATGTTTCTACGAACTTTATGGATACTATTTGGAATTTGTGTCTGCCTCTTGTGATCGCATTTGAGCCATTGGATTACTGAACAAAACACGCCAACAAAATGGAGGTTTTTGGATATAAAGAGGGACTTTATCAAACAAAACAAACATTTATTGTGACATGGGTCTTGTGAGAGCAACCATACGAAGATCATCAAAGGTAAGTGATTAATTTTATTGCTATTTCTGACTTTCGTGACAAATCTACTTGGCTGGTAACTGTTTAATGTTTTGTGTGCTGAGCGCTGTCCTCAAATAATCGCATGGTTTGCTTTCGCCGTAAAGCCTTTTTGAAATCTGACACCGCGGCTGGATTAACAAGAAGTTAAGCTTTATTTTGATGTATAACACATATATTTTCAACAATGTTAGATATTTGAATTGAATATTTTTGAATTTCGTGCTCTGCAATTTCACTGGATGTTGGCCAGGTGGGACGCTACTGTCCCTTGAGAGGTTAATCAGTTTGACCTAGTGGATGTTTTGAGATCTAAACATCCCAACATAAGACAGTATACAATTAAGGTATTTGGGGTTAGGGTGAGTGCAGCCCGACTTGATCGGTTTTACATGTCCAGGAATTAGAGCAATAGGTTGTTAGGCACTACCATTTTCCTGGTTGGTTTTTCAGATCACCACATAACCATGGCTCGGCTGTTTATTTCACCAGGGCCTCAGCAGGCGTCCTATTGTAAATTTAATGTAAAGCTCTTACTAGATGCCACTTAGGTTTCCAGACTTGTTGGGAAAGGTGGGGGCAGCGAAGAGAGTATGAGTCTCTGAGTCAGTGGTAGGACGTGGGGAAAGTCCAAATTCGGCTTTTCTGTCAACAGTGTACAGCTCTCTCATTCTCAGAGGCCAGGAGAGTTTTGGGGGAACTCGAGCATAGTATCAGTGAAGTGGAGGTAGAGCTGGTGGGGCAAGGCATTGTAGGCCTCCAGGCTAATTTAGCTGAATTACGTAGGGACCTGGGCAGTTTTTTCCAGGTTAAAGTAAAGGGAGCAATTGTAAGAGCTAGGTTCTCCATGCTCGAGAAGATGGATGCTCCCAGCTCCTTCTTCTTTGGTTTGGAAAGACTGAGCGGTGAAGCCAAGGGTGTGCATTGTGTGAGGCTGTCAGATGGGCAAGTGACCTCTGTGGTGGGGGAGATGCGGTAGCGGACTGTGGAGTTTTATACTGAGTTGTATAGGGCCGAACTGTGTGATCCTATGTGTGGACAGGTTTTGTTTGCTCTCTCTGGCACAGAGGGATGAAATGGACATTCCCCTGTTGTCCCATGAACTGGCAGAGGCCGTAACCCAGATGTTCCCCGACCGTGCACCGGGGTCGATGGACTCCCAGTTGAGTTTTATAAAAGAATTCTGTGGAATAATTGGACTGGACTTCTTTTGAATGTTGCGTGAGTGCGTTGGGGTAGGAGAGTTGCTGATGGCAGCTCTGACTCTCCTGCCCAAGAAAGGGGACTTGTGTGAACTGAAGAATTGGGGACTTGTGGCATTGCTCTGTGCGGACTGCAAGATATTTGCCAAGGTCCTCGCTAACAGACTGAAATCCCATCTGGACTCTACAGGACAGAAGTACCAGATTATGTTATGTACCGGGACGCTCAATTGCGTACAACTTGTTGTTAATCAGAGACGTGTTGGATTTGACGAGAGTTTCTAATGTGAACTTTGGACTGGTCTCTTTAGACCAAGAGAAGGCATTTGATAGAGTGGACCATGAGGATCTGTTTAATGTGATGTCTGTGTTTGGGTTTGGGGAAAGGTTTTTGGCCTGTGTGAAGATGCTGTATGCTGGGGCATCATGTATGGTCAAGGTAAGAGGGGGAATCAGTAGGCCAGTCTGGGTGAGGCGGAGCATTATACAAGGATGCCCTCTATCATGGCAGATTATGTTTCCGTGATGGTCAGGGATGATACAGGCACTAGAGACTAGTCTCAAGGTGTACAAGGGAGCTTCATCAGCTAAGGTGAACTGCCCCCCCCCCCTCCCTCTGCATCCAGGGGGTTTGCAGTGGGGTTGTGTAGGACTAAACATTTTGGGGGTGTACCTGGGCCCTGAGAGGTGGTTCAGGAGGAACTGGAAGGGGCTGTCACAGGCAGTGGTGTCAAGACTGGACAGGTGGAGGTGGCTCCTGTCCAAAGTGTCATATAGAGGGAGGATGCTGATATCAATAACCTGGCGGTATCTTCACTGTGGCATAAACTGGATTTGTTCTGATTGGGCCAGATGAGGGCAGCAGTGTTGTATATGTACGTCCACGAAGGAGAACAGGGCCTGGTGGAACTGGAGAGCAGGTTGGCTGCATTCTGACTTAAGGCGGTGCAGAGACTGCTGTACCATACTGATGTCGGCTGGTGGGAACCAGCATACGTGCTGCTGAGGAGAGCTGGTGGAATAGGGTTGGACCGGCAGCTGTTCCTCATCAGGCTGGAGAAACTGTGTACTGAAGGGGTTTTAAACCAAGGGCTCATACCTTTTAAAGGGTTAATAAATTGTGTTATGATAAACTGTAATGGCTCCTCTTCAGGAGACCTCTGTGTGAGTGTTAAAACCTTCTTTTGAGTGTTGTGCCCTTCAGACACTATCAGAAGGCGGAAACCACCTACGTTCATACTCCTCCTATCTGGGCCCCACCTGGCTGTCTAAGCTTCTTAGAATACAACTGTTTTTCTGAGAACACAAGGCTGTCCCAGGCCTAATGAAAACAGCCACCTGTCAGAAGATGTTTGGACTCGTTCACCTTGTTATGACCCTATACTTGTTTTGAAAGGTCAAGTTTCGGTCAAACCCACTTCTGGGCTTTTAATTGCTGACAAGATGGTTGCTGCTGTTAGGGGGGAGGTTAGATTCATTAAAATGTTGTTGCCAGGGAAACTCACGCAAGGAGGACTGGGAGAGGCTATTTGAGTTACAGGATGAGTTACAGGATGTCTTGGACATTTTACAGAACTCGGGGAGAACTATTAAAGAACTATTAAATTCTGTTATACTGTACTCTGTACCAGCTTCTGCCTACAATTGTATTACTAAAGGATAAGTTTAATACTTAAACAAAGAGGCTGTGTTTCCATTCTACTACCAATATATAAGTTTGATAATCATATAGACCTGATCATCTGAAGACATTGACCAACAGTACAGCAGGTCTCTCTGATGTTTACTCTGCGGTGCTGAGGGCCTGGCAGCTGCTAAGGCCCACACGAGAAGGAGGTTTGGAGCCTGGGCTATGGGTCCACAACCCAACCATCCTTTTGAGATCTAACCTATCATCCATCTCTCCCTCCCTGACATCCCCTCCTCGACTCCCCAACGATCGATCTCTAACCTGAGATCTAACCGATTCGCGTGTTAAGGGGTCATTAAGAGGTTAAGGTGAGGAACATTAGAAGCCTAACAGGAGTGAAGGCACATCAGTGGCAGGGGGTATGTGAGGCAGAGAGTATGGTGGGTTTTAGATGGAAGGGGCTCTACAAACCCCCAGCACCAAAGAGGTTAGTGGACCTCCAGTGGAGGGTTCTTCATGGAGCCCTGGCCACGAACAGCTGGTTGGCACGGGTTGAACCGGGAGTCGGGCAGGGGTGTCCTTTGTTATGAGTGAAACGGTGCATCATGTGTTTTCTGTGTGCGCCAGGTTAATGTCACTAATGTCTCTGTCAGAATGTCTGTGTCAGAGGTCGCAGGGTGGAGTGTACTGTTGGGATGTTTATAATGGGGTACAGGTATTCAAATAAGGAAAAAGGCCAAATGTGTGTTGTTGAATTTTCTGTTTTCTCAGGCAAAGTTGGTTTGGATATGTGGTTGAAGAAGTGGTGAGGTTTTAGTTATTGTTGTGTTTTGTATCAGGTTTTAATGAAATGAGAATGTATCATTAAAGAAAGACAAAAAGTATCTCTCATCTGTGTAATGTTGATGACTGTCCATTCCATCAAAATATCCTTATGCTGACTGTGTTTAATCCAGAAGCCATGGATCTGTGAGGCACGTGGTCTAAGGAGCCACTTCCTGGGTTTAGGAAGATGAATCACTAGTTTCCAATCATATCCCAGACTAATGGATGAAAAACAAGGAAATGCCTCCCAATGCAATAAGGCTCTTGGTACACAACATGGCAGGAAGGACTATCTCAAAACAACACTTCACACAATTTATGTTTCTGAATGATTCGCTAATTATTATTATTTGGTAAACCGTTACAATAGAGTAGTACTTTATTGATAGTCTATGCATATTCAGTAATTCAAAAAACAATGTAGACTAACTAGGTCACATAATCTTTACCATACCGATGTACAGTAGTATACCTGTCCATCAATCACCCTCCCTCCCTCCCGGGTAGGTTCAACCCTGAGAAACAGCCCATCTGACTGCAGCATCTCCTGGTCCTTCTAGTCTGACTGCAGCATCTCCTGGTCCTTCTAGTCTGACTGCAGCATCTCCTGGTCCTTCTAGTCTGACTGCAGCATCTCCTGGTCCTTCTAGTCTGACTGCAGCATCTCCTGGTCCTTCTAGTCTGACTGCAGCATCTCCTGGTCCTTCTGGTCTGACTGCAGCATCTCCTGGTCCTTCTAGTCTGACTGCAGCATCTCCTGGTCCTTCTGGTCTGACTGCAGCATCTCCTGGTCCTTCTGGTCTGACTGCAGCATCTCCTGGTCCTTCTGGTCTGACTGCAGCATCTCCTGGTCCTTCTGGTCTGACTGCAGCATCTCCTGGTCCTTCTGGTCTGACTGCAGCATCTCCTGGTCCTTCTGGTCTGACTGCAGCATCTCCTGGTCCTTCTAGTCTGACTGCAGCATCTCCTGGTCCTTCTGGTCTGACTGCAGCATCTCCTGGTCCTTCTAGTCTGACTGCAGCATCTCCTGGTCCTTCTGGTCTGACTGCAGCATCTCCTGGTCCTTCTGGTCTGACTGCAGCATCTCCTGGTCCTTCTGGTCTGACTGCAGCATCTCCTGGTCCTTCTGGTCT